>NW_027185852.1:12652434-12670248 GCF_028583685.1 Petaurus breviceps papuanus
TCTCTCTCTCTCTCTCTCTCTCTCTCTCTCTCTCTCTCTCTCTCTCTGTCTCTCTGTTTCTGTGTGTCTCCCTCTGTCTCTGTCTGTGTCTCTTTCTTTGTCTCTTTCTTTTGTCTCTCTCTCTGTGTCTTTCTCTCAATCTCTCTGTCTCTCTGTCTCTCCCTCACCAGCCCATCTTTTTTGTCCAAACATTTTCTTCATGACATTATTGCAATTCTGCCTTGTGATTCTATACTTTTAATACATTGCTACCAATACTCACCATCAGCTTATCTGTTGCCCTCTATAAGATCCATTTTCCACTCTTCAGAGACCAGTGTCAGACTGCAACTCATCAAAGCATTTTCTGTAAAAATTCATATCATTTCCCAGACTATTCATTTGCTAGCTCTCCAGTGACTTGGGTCAGGGCCTAGGATATTGGGAGAATGGAGGAGTTGCATTTGTTTGGGGGAACAAAAAAAGTCTGTTATCCTCTGGATGATTCTGTCTCCCTTTCTAATTGCCATGATTTACAGCTCTGTGTCTCAGCTGCCATTACTAACTGATTGGACACATCTCTCCCTGGATGGGAGGCTGAGAATTGGGGTTAATGTGAGTGAGAGCTTAGTAAGGAATTAACCAAATACCAACAACGAGGTCTCTGAGGAGACCGACCACTTGGAGGCCTCACTCTGGACCATACTAACAAAGCCTCGTATTTGTAAAACATGGCAGAAGAAAAATAGCTCCATTGCCTTTACCTGCACTGTATGCCATGGCGCTCCATGATACACCATGCGACAGATCATTCTGAGAGCGCCCCCTCTTCGACACCCCCCCCAAATCCCAAGATGCTGAAGCTACATGTGGGTGTTGTCAACTCCATGGCATGAATGGGAACTCCCGCCACTGGGAAGGGCAACGATTGATAATGCAACAATTAACAGAAATATTGACATAAGCAGGAACTCATCAGGGAGGGGGAGGACTGGAACAGCCCCTGTTCCGTGCAGGGATGCCCATGGAGTCCTTCAGTCTCCTAAGTGGTGAGAGGGCAGGAAGTCAGGGCCCCAAAGGCTGGGCTCTGAGCAAATTTAACATGACACCCTTCCCTCTGCATTGGTTTTGAACTGCCCTGATGAGGAAGTACACACATCCCGCAAACCCTAGTTTTATAATGGAAATCCACAAAAATAAGGATCCTAGTTTGCAACTGGCAAGTTACAAGAAATACCAGTCTGCAAAATTCTAATTAGGAAAAACATTTCACCAAGCCTTGGTGGGGGGAGAGGGGGTGGAAGCCGGGATCAGGCCACCTGGGGCATTGCAAAGGCTGTGTTTTTCATAGCCAAGATGACTCACTCTCTCTCTCCCCTCCCCACCCCCATGATAAAAAACACCCTAAATGCCAACCCCAACATCAGTTTTCTTCTACTTTCATCTTGTCCTCAAGATCTAGTAAAGTAAATAAGATGTCCACTTGCATAATGGAAACCCTACCAGCCTCTGTTAGGGCCTCTTCATGCCAATTAACCACATTCTCTGCAGCCAGAGTAGATGCATCCCAGGCTGCCTGTGGATGAACCAGCTTCCAGCAGGGCTGAGTCTCAGCCTCAGGAAGCCTCGGGCCCCAAATGCCATGGCGGGCTTCAGCCTCCTCCTCCTCCTCCAAGCAGGTTTGCTCCAACTTGAGAGAGGATGTCCTCTACCTAGAGCAAGGATGCTGAGACATAGGTATATATACGTACACACACACTCACATACATATATGCACACACATACATGTATGTGTCTATGCACATGTATTTGCATACACGTGTGTTTGCATGTTTCCATGGAGGTGAGTACATATTTGTATATGCACGTACAGATGCTTACACATCTAAAAACACATTCACCAGCTTCTTTGCAGGTGAATATTTTCATAACAAAGAACTCCCCGTGATTAATTTAAATGGATATTTCATTTATGAAAATCCAATTTAGAGTCAGGAGAGATTCTGACCAATACATTGAATGTCCACATATATATTTATAGACACCAAGATGACTGGACACAGGCAGGGTCATGTTTCACTGAGGTGATAATTGCTAACAATTATTTCACTTGTGTACTCATGACATGCATCCTTTTGTATGTGGGGATGTTTGCATATGTGTGGATTGTGAATGCACACATGCATATGTGCACGTGGACTATATATGTGTCTGCGTGTTCTAGTATTACTGCATTGCATTTTATTGTATAATTACTATGTATGTGTGTTGCATTTGTGTGTGCATGGGTTATACATGTATATATCACATACGTGCTTGTGTGGATGATGTGTGTGCTGTGTATTGTATTTGTGTGTGCGTGGATTATAAATGTATATATGGTCGCATCTATGGGTTATACATGAATTTGTACATATGGGTTTGACATGTGCATGTAACCCAATTTACTGTGTGCCTGTGCAGACATGAGCTATGCATATATAACATTTGCATTTATACTCAAGGTTCATTGCACATGCATGTATGTGTCATGGGCACATTGAATGTGTACTCATATGTATGTGCATAGAAAGATTCTCAAGAGTTCTTTGTTAGCCTAAGTCCATCCTTTAGGGAGCCAGAAGGAACTAGGGAAAAACATTTTGCCATGCAAAGGAAAATCCTATTAACGTCTTTTAGATAGGTAGGAAATAAAAATCTAACCTTTGACACCTCCCCTCCCCTCCCCGCCAAAAAAAACTCCTTCTTTAAAAAAATAAAATAAAACTGAATTTCCACTGTAGGGGGAAAAGGGAAACGGGAGCCGAAGTGTCCAGGTGTTAAGACCCGGAAATTCAACACAATTGGGTTATTGATCAAGCAGTGTGCCGGTAACCTGAGGTTTGTGGCAGACAAACAGCCGGGCTGCAGCCCCTTGGAGGTGACGTCCTTGGGGCCTGCAGTTCATGTGGTTTGCTCCTGTTGGGGCGGGTGCCCTGTCTGGGGCCCAGAGGGCCAGCCCCTCGGGGCCTGGGAGCCCCCTGCCGCGGGATGAAATGAAGCAGGCCTCCCCTGCACCTGAGCAGGCCCGTGCAAGCCCTCGGGCTCCCAGAGCCAGCAGCATCTCCCAGCTCCCCAAGAGCTGACATATATCCTGCTCTTAAGACAAGCCCGCGATTGCAAATCCGGGAATATAAATTACACTTTCATCTTTCTTTGGTTTTCTTTCTTTTGCTTCAGTTTTCCTTCCAGTATAAACTTTCCTGTCAAAAGGACATTTCTGAGGTGTCACATTCCGCGCCGGTAATGAACAGGTTGACAAATGTGGAAGGTGAGCAGACATTCAGGCTGGTGCGGCTGCCGCCGGCCGGGCAAGCCGCAGCCCGAGGAGCCCATGACTTTCAGAAAGGATAACGAGGCTTTGAAGGATGGGAAAGCTGTCGCCATCAACCTGCCCTTCTGCTACTTAGTAATTAGATAATTAGTCAGGCCCTAATTAGGGGATCAAGGTGCAGGAAAACAATTAGTGGGGAAGGAATGAGTACATAAAAGGAAATGGAGATTCCTGAAAACAATATTTAATTTGATGATATTCTTATTTGCTGTAATAATGTGGAGCCTTTCCTGAGATAGGTTGGGTGAATGTGGTCTTTCCGGCCTCGCCCAGCTGCCTCCTCTAAGTGCTGGGTACAGAGGGGAGGGAAGGGGCTCTGTTCAGAGGCGTCCAAATAAAGCGAGTACCAGGAATCCTGACCCCCTCGCTGGACTGACGAAGGGATGCAGGCAGGCTTGTGCAGGAACTTGGTGAAGGCTCACACACACACACACGCGCGCACATCCGTTAACGGCATGAACCTGCCCACCGGCCCCCAGTGAGATGGTGGGGAGGGTAGAGTCATCTCCCGTGGCTCAGGAAAATAGGAGAGCCTCATAAATCCCTCTTCTGGGTGGGGAAGGATAGATAAACAGGTAACCAAGTTTGCAGGGCCCTTCCTGGGGCTCAGGATTATTAACACATTGTCTTGTTATCATGATTAAAATTAAATGATGTTCTAGGCTCCTTGACAAATGAATTTGGAATGGTTACAGGACCAGCATTACTTTAAATTATGAAACTGGGCTGGGGGGGTGGGGGGAGAAAAAGAGGGACAAAGAGAGAAAATTGAGCCTAACAGCCTGGTCCTTAACTATTATTTACCTATTATCTGAGAGAATTGAATCTCGGCGTGCTGCAGCAGAGAATAATAAAAGATTTGTAGGCTTTACAAGGCCCCGTCCTCCCATCCAGCAAGCACCAATTCCCAAGGGCTCCATTGCCGGCACTGGCTCAGCTTGTCTGATCATTTATCCATAATTAGAAAATTAATATTTTAGATGGCGCTATGATGAACCCATTATGGTGATGGGCCCCGATATCAATTATAACTTCCATTCCAATTTCACTTACAGCCGAGTAATGGGTCCTGGTGGCGGCTCGGTGATGGGCTGAGGCTGCCGAGCGTGACGAATACAGATCACTGCGCATTAAGATGAGCAATCATTTGAACATGTATTAAAAACTATTTACAAGCAATGTAATTGACCGGGGTCAGGGGGAGATGCTGAAAAATGGACAGGTTGACAAATTCTTGTTCCGTACCAACAGAAAGGATTTATTAATTTCTTTGGCTGTAATTGAATTTTTGAAAGGTTCTTGTTAAGCCCTCATTGCTTTGCTCATCTCCTGCACTGACCTTCCATAGATCTGGCTGTGGAGTTCCTGGTCGCCTTCTTAGCCCTTGGCAGAGAGATGGCTGATGGAATTTAGAAGGGGGGAAAAAACAAGCAGCCACTTTGAAAAGAGATTCAGCAGAGAATAACAACTGCCGACCTACGAGGCTATAACTTTCTCAAGCTTAAACAGATATATGTATATGTACGTGTCTACCTGCGTATGTATATATATATATAAGTATTTATATACTTATATATGTATGGATTTCCCCTAATCCTGTGGATATTCAGCTCAACAATGAGGGATGGAATTCTATATTTTACCAGTTTGGGGGCTGACAGGAACAATGATTTAAAGGTGGAGTAACCTTTCTGTGATATAACAAAGTTCAATTTTAATAAAATGGATAAAAGCAGGTTTTTTTTTTTAATCTGCAGCTTCCGAGACATCAATGCCGCATTTATATCTGATTCCTACTTAACCATTTGTGTTTGCTAAGATAATGTTGCAAATTATTGAAAATTCCCCTTCCACTTTTCTCAGGAGTGGGGGTGCGGGAAGGAAAATAATTATTGGCGGAATGATATGGCAGTTTGTGTCTGGCATCCCTAGTTGGGGAGTTGTTTTCTTCCTTCCCTCTTCCTAAAGCTTTCTTTGCTGGGGTCAATTAATCCACTTTTTTAAAAAAATACAGTTCAAGGCTATAGGAACAGGCTGATGGCAGTTATGCAAAGCACAGAGAATGGCTTCCCACAGCCGAGAGTACACTTCCTTCCCAAATTAGTCACCTTTAAGGCAGCGTGTGGCGAGCAGCGGAGGGAGAGAGGAAGGGAGCCCCTGTGAAAGAACGCAGCGTAAGATAAATTATGAAAATATCTCCGCGTCTTTATTTGTTAATTTTCTGTGGCCTTGGGATGCTTTGGCTGAGCTTGTCCTGGCTCTGGCTCATGCATTTCGCCTTGTTTTCCCGATGTCAGTTTAATTGTTCACTGTCAGGGGTAGAGTCGGAGATAACAAGCTTAGCAAATGATGTCTGCTGTTACAACACAGTGATTAATATTTTACATGTTATTATCCTCTGTCCATTACGACAGCAAATTAAACTATAAATCACACCTTCTGCCTATGTCACGGAATCATAAATTGTCTCTACCTCTGACTCGCTCGGCTGCTGCGTCTTGGAAGGTTCTCTCTTTCATGAGAAAACAGAGTAGAGAAAAGTGCCTGTATGCTTTAGTCTGAGTTATGGACTAGTCAGAAGCACAATATACATCAGGGCTTATGAAAAATGGGGAGTTTGTTCTGCTATAAAGCAGAAGAAAACGAAGCATCTGGGTACAAGTTTGGAGCTGTTCTGGAGAAACAATATGTTACAGAAAAATTCCTGGTGCTCTTCCTGAAACAATTACTGTAGCAAGAAACAACGGCTTTCTCCAGGGAGTGGGCACGTGTGGGGAAATTCACTGGGTGCTTGTCTATGGGGCTAAGGAGATTGTCAAGGAGAGGAAGGAAGCCCCGGCTTCATAACGAGTGGGCTGCTGAGAGCCAGCATCCCACGGAGAAGAATGGTCTTGATTTCAGAAAGGCTGGTGAGAGATGCAGTGTTTGGCCTGTGGGCACCTTGGTGGGTTTCTTTATGTTCCGGTGCTGGCCGGCTGCCTTCCAGCCAGTGAGTGTGGCTTCAAGGGTGGCTCCGGGAGTTGTCCTGGCCTGGCTGCCCAAATGTCACCTACCTGGGTCGAAATGAGCAGAGGGGAAACTACCTGAATGCAGCAAAGGAGAAAGAGGCCACCTTGGCAAGATCCAAGATGGTGGCTCATCCTAATGGGATCACAGAATCATAGCTGCAGGGCATCGGAGAAAGCATCTGTCCCAACCCTCTCACTTCACAGATAATAATAACAGCTAACATTTCTATTTAAGGCTTGCAAAGTGAGTTATCTCATCTGATCCTCACAACATTGTGATTGGGCCCATTTTACAGATGAAGAAACTGATGGTGAGGGAGGTTAAGTGACTTATCCAGAGACATACAGGTAGTAAGTGTCTAAGGCGGGATTTGAACTCTGGTCTTCCTGATTGCATTTCCTGTCATCCATTCATTCTTTATTCTGCCTGCCTCATAATAATAAGAAATAACACTTAGAGCAGGGGCCTTTAACCTTTCTGTGTGAAATGGACCCCTGTGGCAGTCCGATGAAGCCATGAACCTCTTCTCAGAATAACATTTTTACATATATCAAATAAAACACATAGGATTACATAGGAAATCGATATATTGAAATGCAGAGACCAAAATATTTTTTAAAAAGGTTCATGGACCCAAGATTAAGAACCCCTAATTCAGAGCTTTAACATTTACAAAGAGCCTTATGTACATTATCTCATCTGATCCTGACATCAACCCTATGAGGTAGATGCTATTATTAGCCTTATTTTTACAGCCAAAGAAACTGAGGCTGAAGAATGAAGGGAAAGTGGGGGTCTCACAACTGGTATATGAGGAAAGATTTGAACCCAGGTCCTCATGACTCCAAGTCTTCCTCTTGATCTACTACATGGGGCAGATAGGGACACTGAGGCACAAGGTCACATGGGTTATAAGTATCATCCAATCTATGTCAACAAGTGTGTTTTAAGGGATAGATTGATCTAAAGAAATAAAATGGCAGTCACTGCCCTTTGAGGCACAGTGTTGCTAATTGAGGAGGGTACTGTTAGCAAGGGCAGGGTGGACCTTCAGTACTTTACAAGGTCGCTCACTTCATGGTGGGTATTCCCTCCCACCCACCCGGTGAAATTGAAAGACCTCCACACCTTAAGTTTTTGTGGCCAAAATAAAAGTTTCTCATCTGGTGACACCTTTCTGCTCCTGGGTCTTTTTGAATTTCACTGGACTGGTTATAGAATACCAGACTGAGCCCCAGAAGCCTCTGTCTCTCCTTGTCTTGGCCCTGGTGCAGTTAGCCTCCATTGGATTCCCCAACTTTAAGCCTTGCCAGGTGAGAGACCAAGGGGATACTCAAGGTTTGCTTCGTCATCCCAAAGTGACAAGTCCTTCAGAGAGAAGCCCATGTGTCATCAGGAGTGGGCAGTCTTCCATATTCACAAGAGAATTTAGAGGAAACCTGGGAGAACCCATCACCTAATACTCGCCTGTTTCATATGAGAAAGCAGCCCCAGCAAGGCTCCAGTGCCCAAATGAACACAAATAGAAAGTAGCTAAACTGTTCCTCTCAGGTCTCCATCACCTGTATATGTTTACATGTTCTCTCCCCCATCCCATTCTCTTCCCCACTGGAATTTAGCCTCCTTGAGGGTAAAGATTATTTCCTTTCTGTCTTTCTACCCCAAACCCTAGCATAGTGACTGCTATTCAGTAGATACTTGATAAATGCCTGGGTAGGCCTTGGCTGGACTGGATTAAGTTGCATTGGGTTAGACAGATTGGGTGGTTTTTTTGTCCTCCAAATCCTAAAAGGGCTAAATAGATTTTACCAAAAGTCCCAATAATGGGTTAGAAAAGTCCTTGTCGAAAAAAGGTGCTGATCTTGAGGCCCATTTGCTTAAGTGAATTATAACAGTGACTTGTAACATTTTATTGGCTAATGCATTTATTTATTTTCATTTTCCATTTAGAAAAGTGAGCCTGGACAATTAATCGCACATAGCAGGCACTTAGAACTGTGTTTGATTGGATTCCCTAACTACAGTTCTTTTTTTGTTTTGTATTTTAATGTAGGGACAGGGAGAAGTCAGAAGGAACAATGGCATTCAAGCTCCCTAATTTAGTGAGATTTTACAAATAGAATGCTGGGCTTGACCTGATGATGCCAAGATGAATCATTCTGCAAATACCCCTTTCTGTCTTTTTAATACCCTGCTGCTATTTTAGAAGAAAAATGTCTCTATTCTTTCATTTCTATTATTTTCACAATAATAATAACTGACCTTACCTGGGGCTTTGGAGTTTGAAAAATGCTTTAATCCATTTTCTCATTTGATTCTCACCATAACTTGGTGACATGTTGCTGCAGGAATTATTGCCCCCAATTTACAGATGAAGAAGTTGATCATGGTCATGGAATCAGATAATCCTTGAGCTGGAAGGGACCAGAGAAGGTGTTTAATCGAAGTTCCCACATGATACAAGCATCACCCCTTCAATTTCCCTCACCAATGATCCTCCTACATCTGCTTAAATACCTCCAGTGACAGGGAGATCACTTCTTCACTAGATGACACTTTCTGTTTGTTAACATTCCTAGAAATTTAGACTTGTCGGAAAGTTGTCTCCTATATTGCCCCCAAAGCTGCTTCCCCATAATTAGGAAAGTGAGACTGGGTGATTACTTATTTTTCTAGTGGGAAAAGTATGCATATATGTATGTCGATGTATATTTGTATATATACACACAAACATATGCACATGCATGTGTATATAGGTATGTGCATATAAAATGTGTGTACACACATGCACATATGCATGCCTATACACATACAGATAGAAATGTATGTGCATATATGTACAAAATATATGCATATGCAATACACACATGTGTATGCATGTATATACATATACCTATAAATGTACAAAGTATGGCAGCTAGGTGGCACAGTGGATAGAGTCAAGAAGACCTGAGTTCAAATCCAGATTCCTACTAGGTGTATGACACTGGGTAAGTCATTTAACCATGCTTTGCCTCAGTTTCCTTATCTGTAAAATGAGGATAATAATAACTCCCAGAGAATTGTGAGGATACACTGGGATAATATTTGTAAAGGGCTTTGCAAACCTTAGAGATCTGTATCAATAGTAGCTCTCATGATTAATTATACATATTTGTGTATATATAAATAAAATAAACTCATCATATATGTAATATATTATTATACTATATGATAATAACATAATCATATATATAATAGCAATATAATATATATATCAGCAAAGCACTTATCAAGGACTTATTATGTGCCAGGTAGTTCAGCTTGAGGCCTCATGGCACCCCAAGAATCATGGAAGTCACATGGGCACCCTGAAATCAGCAGAACAAGGGGATTGGGCTACATGGCCTCTGAGCTGCCTTCTCTGATGCTAGGATCCCTGGTAAGAACTCTCCTCTCTCTGTCCCATACACCCTTGCTCCACTCCGCCTTCCCAGGCTGATAGTAAGAAATGCCTATTGACTGCTTGACGAGTGCCTGCTTTGGGCTTGAACTGAATGGAATTTTGTGTTATTGGGAACTACAGAACACAAAGAAATGGGTGGGGGAGGGGATCCGATTCTCCTGCCCTCTTTCCATCGATGTCACTGATTTGTTGAGCTGTCAATCAGCAACAGACCAACCGGAGAAGCTTTTAATTGACTGCAGTAATGGGTTGCCTGGCCTGATGCTGACTGATGGTGCAGTCAGCCAGTGACAGCAGTCCCCCAAAATACTGGGGTTGCTGAAGAGTCTGAAGGAGGCTGGGTTGTTCCAATTTAACCCAAGAAGTTGGACTGAGGCAGCAGTTTCACAAATCAAAGTGAAGGCTCCACTGAAAGGGCAAACTCCTTGAGGACAAGGGGAATCTTCCTTTTCTATCTTTAAGTCTCAGCCCTTGCTTTCACCATGGTTTTTAACAAATGTACGTTTGTGCAAGCCTGGAAAATCTTTGCTGCCATATACAGATATAAAATCATTCATCGGTCAGCAAACATTTATGAAGTACCTACCATGTGCTAACTGCCAGAGATACAGAGAAGAAAATGAAACTTTCCCTGCCCTCAGAGGGCTTCCACTCTTTTGGGAGGACAGGTATATAGTGAGGCTGAAGAAGCAATGCCCTCATCCCACTACCTTTTCTTTGGGTTTGGCTTAGATTCATCTGTCCAGCACACGCTGAGTCTATTGGATCCCCATAAAGAGACGTCAAGAAAGCTCTGTGGGTTTTCTGGGACTGAGTTCTTCCTGAAATGAACTTGGGAGCACAGGCTCCCCAGCTGGTATTGCCGAAGGGAGCCATAAGGAACTCCCACCCTAAGCTAGTGTAAGGTTTCCCCCAAAGAGGCAAATGTTGGGACCAGAAAATATGGCTTAGGGAATTAATTAAGCCTGAGGCTACTTGTGAGCTAGGAGTGTTCCTGCTCTGTATATTAAATAGTTTGCCTCCTGGGGCAAAGAATCTCCTATTGGATAGGAAAAAAATAAAAGCCTGTTCTAACCAAGGCTCAGAAAGTAACAAAAAGGCTATACCCTCTTTGAGGGAAAAGATTGAACCCACTAATATCTTCTCAATTGAACTGGATTGAAAGTGTACATGGCTGTCCCAGATACAGTGGAGCAAAGAGAGGGTCAGATCTTCAAACTTCTCTGTAAGTAGGTGACCTTGGAGAGTAGGGCAGTGTGGTGACACTTTAAAGCTGGGACCTCAAATAGGCTGTACCCGAATATTCCAGTGTGGTGATGTCCTGGACCATTATAAATATTTACTTAACCCCATCACCTGCTAAGCACAGTATTCTTGGCTAGAGGCTGAAAGGCTACCCAGTAGAGGTCTCCCAGTCACTCGGGATTTTATATCAAAGATGGCAGCCAACTATTTCCTGGATGGATTTGTCAGATATAAGGATGGACTTAGTGGGAAAGACCAAGATTGTGGCAGCTCTTTGAAATCAGATATGGGCCCATCTGTCCAGGGTCATTACGTGCACTGGATGACCCCTCGAGGTCCCCACCAATACTTGGCTTCTCATCCTGTGCATGGTAAGACTTACCCTTCTATTTAACGAATGACAAGAATCCACAGTGCTCCCATATATATTAATGAGATAAAGGTACTTTAAGGCCCCAATATAATCTGTTTATGCATTATACATTCTTCTTGTTATTATTCAACATTGATGGAGCACCCGCCATTTTGTAAGTTTATCATAGAAATGTCTGAGAACTTTCAGTTATCTGCAGTAATAAAGAACAATATAATAGTAACAATAGCAACTGATGTTCATATAGTGTCTTCTCTGTGTGCATTTTGTCATTTGATCTTCATTAACAATCCTACAAGGTATTTGCTATCATTATCCCCATTTTAGAGATAAGGAAACTGAGGCTCAGGGAGATAAGCTGGTTTGCCCAGTCTTGCAATGAGGTGTTGTCTGAAGTGGGATTTTGATCCAGATCTATAGCAGGAAGAGGCTCAGTCAGAGGAAGCTGAACCCAGGGTTCTGACTCTGAAGCCAGTGTTTTTCCAGTATTAGCATCTCAGCCTCCAAGCCCAGGGCTCCCTCAGCAGCTCTGCAAAGGAGGTCAGCCAATAGTTCCCCACAGCAGGGATCAGCTTCTTACCTCTCTCTTCCTGACAAAGGTTTTAAGAGTCTTTCTCTTTCTAAAGCTCAGAATAAGGAAGTAACCAGGACCTTGGGGGCCCTGTCTCTTCACTTAATGTATATTCCTTGCTAAGCTCTGTGGAGCTCTTAGTGCCTGATATATCAGCAAATGCTCATCAGCGCCCTTTGAAGGAAGTCCTGCTGGTTTATTAGCCTTATTTCTCAAATGAGGGCGCAAGCCCAGAAAAATGCAAGGACTTGGTCAGGGTCGCACAGCTAGTGAGCAAGAGAGCTGGAAATCAAGCTCAGGTATTCCTGAGTCCAAGTCTAGAATGCTTCACCCTATCAATTAATCAATCAGTCCATCAAACAACAAAAATTTATTAAGCAGCTACTGTGTATAAGGTGCTGTGTTAAATTCTGGGGCCACAAAGAAGAAACCTAATAGAATCTGCCCTCAGAGATTACATTCTACAGGGAGGATGAAGTGTAGTCCAGCAGAAAGAATTCTGGGTTTGAATCCAGCTTTGCCCCTTGTGAATTGTCTCATTCAAGGCAAACCAAGATCTTTCCAGGCCTCAGTCTCCTCATCTGTAAAATGAGGAGGTTGCACTTAATGGCCTCTGAAGTCACTCCCTGCTCTGAATCTATGACTGAATGAAACACACAGACACTCGCACACACACATGCACACGCACACACATGCACACACACGCGCACACACACATGCACACATATGCATATGCGCGCACACACGCACAACCAGTGGCCACATTGTATAGCCACTAAACCACTGAATCTCAGTCAAAAAGACCTGATTTTACATCTTGCTGCTGGTGCTTAATAGCTGTATGCCCATAAACAAAGCAGTTATCTTTTCCGGGCCTCAGTTTCCTATATTGTAAGAAAGGAAATTAGTCCTGATGACGTCTGAGGTCCCTTCTGGCACTAGAGCCTACTAGTGTCAGGCATACAGAATAAATAAAAAATGATCAGGGTAGGAATCACTTCCCTAACTACCGTACTGTCAAAATGGCCCCAAATGGTAAAAAGGCCACCAGAAGGAGAAGGAGAAGACAAGGAGGTCCTGGAAATCAGTGACTGGGCAATGAACGTAGCACCTGAGAAAACCTGCCCTACCGACTCTCCACAAACACAAGGGTATTTTTTAACAAGGGCAGAGGAGGGGACCATAGCTGGGATATCCACATGGAGGCCTTGAGACTGGTAAAAACATTATGTGCCTGTAGATTGAATGTATTTTCCCTTTCCAGAAAAATAATAATAATAAAAAAGTACCGTACAAAAGTTATGTTTCGACATAAAGGCAGCCTGTGTTTCATAGCTATTCTAATTTATGGGCCGTACATTCCTGTGATTGTCTTGAACTGAATAGCCAAGTAAATAATCATATCTAGCCATAAGTACATCACTTGGAGGTGAACCAAGCCTGTCTGAGGCCTTCAGGAAGGGGGTAACTGTTATATTTGGTAGATTTCTTCATTGGAGTTCAAAGAAAACTCTTTATCCAATTCAACAAAGATGTTACTGAGCTCCTACTGTGCACAATGAGCTTCTACTCCCACAAGGGGAATAAGACAGACCCAAATAAACAGAATACAAATTAGGGCATGGATATTCTTAAGGGAGGTCCATAAAAGTCATGATCTGTAAGGTCCCCTCCAGCTCCAACGTGCTCACATAAAGGGTGTGTGTAAAAGAACTAACCTTATTTTTTGGACTTGTAGGTGAGGGAAGACATTAGACATGGAAAGTCAGTGTGGCGCTATGGAAAGAGAGCTGATCTCGGTGCCATAAAGACCTGGATTTGAGCACAGTCTCTGACCCATGCTGACTTTTGAGCTCTGGGCTATCTCACCTTTCAGTTTTCGAGGCCACCATCTAAAACAAAAATCACCAATCTTCACTGGGAGAGGGGGATTCCTTATCTGAGAGTCCCCTATACGGGTGACATAACTCACAGCACTGTCCCCATCTCTTTCTGAATTTCAGTCAGACCTTTGAGGAAGTCTCTTCTGCTATGATTGTGACCAAGGTGGAGTGAGCAAGGATAGTTCACTTTGGTGGGTCATAACTCAGAGGATAATAATAAATAGCTGTCCTTTAATAATAATAAATTTCTAGCATGTAATGTTTGCCAAGCACTTTACATATATTAACTCATTTTAACTTCACAACAACCCTGGAAAGTAGGTGCTGTTATTATCCCCATTTTCCAGATTAGGAAACTGAGGCAGAAGTTAAGTGACTTATTTAGGGTCACTCAGAGGATAAGTGTCTGAGGTGGGATTTGAATTCAGGTCTTCCTGAATCTCTGACTCCAGGCCCAAATCTCTTGCACCACTGCCTCTCATTTGGGGTACGGACTGGAACGTGGAAGGGACTGAGGTCCCTGAAAATGCTAGCATTCTGAGAACACTTGTCGGTGGGGTGGGGATCCTCACCAGAATGAGGTTGGAAGGGCTCTGTGGCCTTACACTCTCCAAGGTGCTGCTTCCTCTGCCCAGCAGAGAGCAGACACTCAGCTGCCCTTGGTGTTTTAAAGTCAAACAGGTGAGACAGCCCCAGCTTCTTTGGAATAGGCAGACGTGGTTCAGTCTGGGTCCTCTTTAAACTGCTAAGCCCTACAGTGAGGGATGAGGCAGAAGGGTGTGTGATAAAGGGACTGACCCTGGGCTCTAAAGGTATGGATTCAAATTCTACCTCTGACCCTTAGCAGCTGTGACACTCACCTGGGACAAAACATTGAACCCCCAATGGCAGCTTCCTCATCTGCAATATGGAAGCCATCTGAAGCCCCTTCCGGCTCACCAGCTAAGAGCCCAGGTCAAACAAGAACATTCAGAGGAAAGATTTGAACCCAGGTCAGATCATCAATATGTATCTGGAAGGAACTCAGAGCTCAGCTAATCTAACCTCATTTTACAGAGGAGGGCCATGAAAGTGAAATGATTTGCTGAAGGCCACATGGGTCCAGCTTCAGAGCTGGGAAGCTGGGGGGCAAAATGGATAGAGTACCCGTCTTGGAGTCAGGAAGACTCATCTTCCTGAGTTCAAATTCAACATCAGACACTTATTAGCTGTGTGACCCTGGGCAAATCACTTACCCTCTTTGCCTCAGTTTTCACATCTGTAAAATGAGCTGGAGAATGAAATGACAAATCACTCTTGTTTCTTTGCTACAAGAAAAAAACCCAAATGAGGTCACAGAGAGTTGGACGTGATTGAAAATGACTGAACAATACCCACTGATTCCAGTGACAAGCTTTGGTAGCTTTAAAACATACCAAGACTTTTGAGACACTGTGTATGGAATGAATCTAGCCAGGTCCTGACCAGCACAGACAAGGAATCCCGTGAGGTGGTCTCACATACTCAAATTCACACTATTCAAAGGAATAATTCTGTAGAACATGGGCATGGAGACCATGTCAACAAGTACCTATGAAATGTCTATTGTGTGCTAGAGGACAAAAGGCAGTCTGTCCTCAGAGAGCTTACACTCTGGCCAGGGAGGACCAGGGACAGATGTTTAGATATATTCACAATAGGTGCAAGGTGATTTTTCAGGAGAAGACATGTGCCGGAGAAGGGAGTTCCAGTGAAGTGATGCCAAGGAGCTCCGGCTTCGGAGTCACAGCAGTTGGATTTCAATCCTGGCTCTACCACCTACTGCCTGTGTGACATTGTGCCTCAGTTTCCTTACTTCTTGGGGGGGAGGGACCAAGCATTTATTAAGTGCCTTCTATGTGTGGGGCACTGGGCTAAGTGTTTTAAAATATTGTCTCAATTGATCCTTACAATAACCCTAAGAGAGAGCTTCTGGTTTTCAGGAGTTTCTGTATTTTAACCTCAATATTCCATTTTACTGTTGAGGAAACTGAGACAAACAGAGGCTTAAGTTGCCCAGAGTCATACAACTAGCAGATGACTGAAGGTGGATTTGGACTTGTAGATCAGATGGGCCTTCCAATCAAAAATCTATGATGCTGTGATCTATAAATGACTGAAGAGATTGGGGATCTTTAGTATGCAGAAGACTTTAAGCTAGCTTTCAATATTTAAAGGACTATCTATGATATGGAAGAGGGATCTGACTTTTTTGCAATTATTCCCAGAGAGCAGATCTAGAAGTAGTGATTGAGAATCAAAAAGATGTACATTTAAGCTTAATATGGGTGTGGGAGGTGGTGCAAGGAAGAGACTTCCTAACAAAGCTATCACACGGATTATTGATCAATCAATCAACAAGCACCTATTATGTGCCCGTTACGGTGATAGGCCCTGAGGATGCAAAGCAAAGACAAAAGAAAAACAGTCCCTGCCCCCCAGGAGCTTACACTCTATCAGAAAAACCAACAGTTACAGGTGTGGCTAGCTCCCTGCCTAATGAATACAAAATGAATGCAAGGCAATTTTGAGAGAGAGGACCACTCTCAGCTACTAAGTTCAATTGTTTCAGATTCTTCCTTAGGTGGTTTGTTCCAGGATCTTCTAGTGTTTAACTTGTATCACATAGTTTTGATAATTACTGACTTTTGATATAGTTCAACATCTAGAAAGGCTGTAGGGTTATTGTTAATTTAAACCCTTTCATGGCTGGGATGTTCGGGCTCTAATCAATCTTCACTGATTTTTTAGACCTCTCCTCGCCAACCACCGTACTGCATACCTCCTGTCATACCCATCCCACCTCCCTTTCCATCCCATGAGCCATAATTAGATCATTGCTCCTGTAAATAGTATGTTGGTCGACTCCCCTATGACTTTCCTTGCCATCTCCATAACTTTCCAAACCAATATATGCCTCCCTGAACATCACTTACCTATATTGTTTTCTCTCCTTTTTTACAAAGTAAGCCCATCGAGGGTAGGAACTATGTTCACTTTTATATTTGTATCTCTGGCATGCTGATGCTCCCATGTAATCCCTGCTTTTGGGGGAGGGAGGAGAGAAATTAGTGGGTCATTTGAGTTGGGGAATTTTGAGTTGCAGAATATCAGGTGTCTACACTAAGTCTAGTACCTATGGTGAGCCCTGGAGAGGAGGATAGTCACCTTGGAGGGAAACATGCTCTCATCTTACAGGAAAGGTTAAATGACTCCACCAGGTCACAGAGGAAGGGCCAAGCAGGACTGACACGGAAACCCAGGTCTCCCAACTCCCAGCTCCTCCTTCTACCATGCCCAGTGTTCACTCAGCCTCATCCTTCCACAACCACTGTCCTAGTTCAGGCTTCTTTGCCTTTCCCTCTCATTAGCCTCCCTTCCTTCAGGTCTCCTCTTTACAATCCACCCTCCACCCAAAATCCAAATTGCTGTTCCAAAGTCTCCCTTCTCTTCTCAAAGAACCAGTGGTTGCCTCTCTCCTTTAGGATAGAAGGTAACTCTTCTGTTTAACATTTAAAGCTATCACCTACATTTTATAACAGCTAGATGGAGTACGTGGAGACAGTGCCTGACCTGGAGTCAGGAAGATGAGTTCAAATATAGCCTCAGACACCTACTAGGTGTGTGATCTTGGACAAGTCCCTTCACCTCTGTTTGCCTCAGTTTCCTTATCTGTGAAATAATAATAGCACCTATGTCCCAGGGTGGTTATGTGGTTCAATTGAGGAAATGTTTGTAAAGTGCTTTGCAAACCTTAAATCACTTTATAAATGCTATTTATGTTATTAGGCACATTATTTCCATTCATGAACTCTTTCACTCAGCCAACCTGGGCTTCTAATTGACTCATACCCAATTTCCATCTCCCACCATCTTTACTCCTGCCTCCTAGAATTTCAGATTTCCTTCAAAGCCCAG
>NW_027185852.1:12670648-12671816 GCF_028583685.1 Petaurus breviceps papuanus
AGGAAGGAAGGAAGGAAGGAAGGAAGGAAGGAAGGAAGGAAGGGAGAGAGAGAGAGAGAGAGAGAGAGAGAGAGAGAGAGAGAGAGAAAGAAAGAAAGAAAGAAAGAAAGAAAGAAAGAAAGAAAGAAAGAAAGAAAGAAAGAAAGAAAGAAAGAAAGAAAGAAAGAAAGAAAGAAAGAAAGAAAGAAAGAAAGAAAGAAAGAAAGAAAGAAAGAAAGAAAGAAAGAAAGAAAGAAAGAAAGAAAGAAAGAAAGAAAGAAAGAAAGAAAGCTTGGTTCTAGTGCTCCTTAATCCACAAAGACTTCCTCATCCATCAACAAGCATTTGTGGACCCAGTCCCCGACACTTTTGCACTGTCATGATCCTGGAAGTCAGACTCCACCTCAAGTGGGAACTAAGGCTCCCACCTGAGTCTCTACCCTAGTGACTGATGAACATTCACCACATCTTGTTCATATTCTCTAACTTTAAGAATAGAAATTAAATAAACTACCATTTCATCAAAAGGACTTGTCGATCAATTGCCCTCTGAAACCCTCTTCCTTGGCCACTTTCGCATTTTTTATCTTTGTCTATAAGAATGTAAATGCCTTGAGGGAATGTCTTGATCACTAGTATGTCCCAAGCTCTACATAAATAAACAAACAAAACAGTGGTTGAATAGACAAACAAGTAAATGAGCACACAAATGAATGAATGGTTAGACAGATACATTCATTAAATGCCTACTATGTAGCAGGCACTGATCCTCCAGTTTCTAAGAACTTCTCTACCCCAGTTCAGTCAGCAAGCATTTGTTAAAATGTTTATTATGTGGCAGGTTCTATGCTCAACACTAGAGAAAAAATATAAAAAGACCAAGAACAACACCATTCCCTGCATTCGAGGAGGTCAGTGGGAGACAACATGTGAACAACTGTGTGCACACAAGATGTAAATGACATTGAATTTACTTCATAGGTGTTTGTATTTTGTATACGTTATTTCTCCCAGAAGAATGTAGGAATGCCTCCTTGAGGCAGGGGCTGCTTGGTTTTTGGTAACATATGCCCAATTCATGTTGCCTAGTGTGTAGTAGGTATTTAATAAATGCCTGTTGAACTGATGAAAAAGTGAGTGAGTGGATGGATGGATGGATGGATGGATGGATGGATGGATGGATGGATGG
>NW_027185852.1:12671826-12692550 GCF_028583685.1 Petaurus breviceps papuanus
GGATGGATGGATGGATGGATGGATGGATGGATGGATGGATGGATGGAAGGATGGATGGATGGATGGATGGATGGATGGATGGATGGATGGATGGATGGATGGATGGATGGATGGATGGATGGAAAGATACTTTTCCTAAAGGAGAGAAAAAAGTCCTGCTGCTTATTCGTTCTGCAGGTTTCCACATTTCATTCCAGTTCCCATCTGTGGTACCCAATTTACAAGAAAAGATTTTAAGGGATTGAAAACACACTCAGGGAAATCAGATCCAACCTTTGTGGATTCTCTTGTGATTACCAAGGCAAGTGCATCTGTAATTCAGTGTGTAAGATAACAGCCGTGGCTTACTCATTCATTTTGCTAGAGAAAGATCTCCCATAGGTCTTCAGATTAATAGAGTTTGGACCAGTGCCCATCTGTGGCACAACAAATGATGTGCCAGGGAGTTGGCAAGGAAAGTACCCAGTTGTAAGTACACAAAGTAGGTGGATCACAGAATCATGGCATTGTAGTGTTTGGGGAACCTCTGGAACCATATCATTCAGTCACTAACTGAAAAGGAATCCTCATTCTTTGGTCATCTAGCCTTGCCTTGAAGCCTTCCACTGAGGAAGAACCCATCATCTCCTGAGGTACCCAGCCCACATTGTAACCGCTCTCATTGCCATAGTTTTCCTTGTGTATTCTCTTCCTTGCTAATTTCACTCCCACTCTGAGGCCTGCATTCTGGGGCCAAGAATCAATCAATCGGTGAACAAGCATTTGTGAAGTACTTACTGCATACCAAGAACTACACTAGGCACTAGAGATTCCAAGGAAGAAACAAAAACATCCTCACCCTGTTAAAGTCTATAGATACAAAATAAATACAAGATAATTTGAGGGGGAAGGCACTAGTCTTGGGAGGAACCACAATGGTTTCATGTGAAAGGTGGTGCTTGAGCCTTGAAGAAAGCAAGGGATTCCACTAGATTGTAAGTTCCTTGAGGGCAGGGGCTGTCTTTTGACTCTTTTTGTATCCTTGGGGCTTAGTCCAATGCCTGGTACATAGTAGGTACTTATTAAATATTTTTTAATAATTGATTCTAAGAGTTAGAAGTGAGGAGGAAGTTCATTATAGACTTGGGGGACACCTTCAAAGGCACTGAGAAGAGATGGAGTGCAATGTATGAAGAACAGTAAGAAGGACAATTTGTCCAGAATGGAGTATTCCTGGTGGTGAGTACCATGTAATAAATCTGGATAGAAGAATAAACCCATACTTCACAAACACTTGACTGTGGGGATTAAAATCGTCCAACCTACAACGAAAGAGACTGAGGCAGAGTTCTGAACCAATTGCATTTTATTAAAGGGTCTATGGCCTCCTCTAATGAAGTGGACCTCATATCTTCCTCACAATCTAAGATGTCCCCTTCTTCCAAGGCCTTATTTTTATAAGACTTGATACCAGATTTGATAACTGAACACTTTAAAGAGGCTACACAAAGTACAGAGTCTCATTGGTTGATAGACCTTGCTTTTCAAGCCCAAAATGGTGCATCAGTCAAAAATGGGGGGGAGGGAGGAGTGTGGAGAAGAGTCTCAGGTTGAATGAAGCATGGGACATCTCCACCAACTAAGTAGTCATAAGACGGTCACTTTCTCATGTTGGACAAGAGAGAATAGTCCAGAGGTATAAAAATAAGTTGGGGCTTTCCATGTCATTGAGTTATGTCCACAACTCTGGTCTTGGTCACCATAACAAGGAAATACAAGGGTGGAGGGCCTCTAATTAGCTTCCTATGATTCAGCCACTGAACTTACCATCTACAGCTCACAGTTCTGGGGCTTAAGATACAGGACTTATAATCACCACCCTTATGGAATTATATCAAACTGATTAAAACTGACTGGAATAGATTGGGGTTCAAATGGATTCTTTCTCACATAATATCATTAGAAGAATATTAGCCACAACATATTTGTACAGATGCAATTACAAAGTTCTCCTCAAAGAAATAAAGAACAATTTACAAAGGTAAAGGAATATTCAATGCCCATGACCGGGACGTGCCAATATACAAGATAACCAAAAGGAGATGGTGCTTTGTTCTTTGGAAGGCAATGTGCTTGTAATTCTGCTCTTGTTCTACCTTTTCAGGAAATATTCTTTTGGAAAAGCTAATTGATATTAATTGGTTATCAATGATATTGAAAAGATTCCAACTCACGCTGGCAAATTATGTTAGGAGAGTAATCACTGGAGATTAATATTAAGGAGAACACACCAGAATGGGGGACTCAAGACAGTAATATTAGAAAACCATTCCAACCTCTCAGGGGACTGCCTATAATCCCAAAGGGCAGATGTAACTAGTGCCTTCTAGGGACCCAACCTGTGCAGGGAAAGTAGATTTGGGATAAATACCCTCAGTGTTTATATAGCCTACATGATTATATTTTGAATTTTTATCAATGTGCTCTTTTCAGCCTTTTCTGTACAGAAAATAAATAGCTGTCCTATACCTGACTAATCTTATGCATTGAGTAGCTTTCTGAAAGAGACTTTGGAGCCTATTGATTCCTTTTGAGGAAGTCCTACATTTAAGCCAAACCTAAGAATTAAGTGATTTTTTTAGGGTGGGGGCACACAGAGACAATGAGAGCCCTATCCTCCTCCCCCTAGAGGTCAGATTCCCCTGGCACTGAACCTAGTCTGTTTGAGACTAGAAGTGGCATCCCTCAGTGAGAGAAGGCTCCCTGGGTATCTAAACCAGGGCACTTTTTGCTACTCTATGGACCAACACAATGAGGCCCTTAGACTAATTAAAGGAGCCCAGTGTATATTTCTCCTTTTGTGTCTCCAGGCTGCTTTATTGTCTCTGGGGCTGCCAACACTCCAGAGGCCCAGAGGGACTTGGGATAAGTCTCACTCCCCATGGGAAGCTTCATTTTCTCTGTTTGGCCTGTTTTAAAACCAACCACCAGAACGGCTTGTTAGCAAATAGAGAAGATAATGCACTGGGGGCATTTTAACAGCACATTGTCCTTGAATTTCTATCTAAATACAGGTAATAGCTCAGCACCTTGTAAATAAGGAACAGCATGTTCTGTCTGCTGGGGAGTGACTCTGAACAAGCTATCAGAGTGGTGGGGGTGGCAGAGTGCTTCTGTGAAGGTGACTCTTGGCCTCCTCAATGTCACCTGAGTAAATAGGCATCTCCCTATCATGTGCCTTCCCCTCCTACCTTCCCACATCATGGCTCTGTAAGTGAGGAGGAGGAAGGTTAGTGAACCAAGGAAAGGAGCTCCTGAATCTTGGAGGAGGAAGGCACGCCTCTTGTTCATCTGGACCGGGCAGCAGGGCACATCTCAGGTCTGTTGTGTCCCTAGCACTGTCACTTATGTTAGAAAACCTCCAGAATCTGCCCCTGCCCACCATGGCTGGCAGCTGGTGATGCTACTGCAGGCCCTGCCTTTTAGAGCAACCCTAAACACAGAGCTTCCAGATAGATAAGGCTGATTGTTTATCTTGTTTTATTTTATGCAAGCTTTCAGAAGTTGGAACGGGGAGGACAAGTTCATGTGGGGAGGAAGGTAGAAGAGGGATCCCATGGAGCCTGCACAGGGAGGGACCTGCACCCTGGCCCCTTGCTGGGGGGTCCCTAGGGACCCTGGGATCACAGAGGGAGTTGTACAGCCCCATCGGATCAAATCTCCCCATTTGACACCTGAGAAAACCAACAATGGACTCTGCTCACTTGCTATCACATGCGGAGGAGGAAGCATCAGAGCAAGATTTGAACCTGGGCCTTCTGACTTCAAGCCCAGCACTTTGACCACTATGTGTGTGACCATTGGCTCTGCATTGGACTCCATAACTAGGGGGGCTCCATGTCCAAGGTCTTGTCTTTTTCAAGTCAAATGAACAAACATTTATTAAGCATCTACTGTGTACCAGGCACTGTGTTAAAAACTAAGGATGCAAAGAAAACAAAAAGCAATCCCTGCCCTTAAGGAGCTCATAGTCTCATGGAGGAAACAACGTGAAACAATTGTAGTGTCGGTTACTGTTCAGGGCTCGGGATGGAATCGGAGTGCACCCAGCACTCTCCATATGCAATGCCACACTCCCTCTGGAAGGTCGCCTAAAGGCAGATAAAACCGCAGAAAAGGTCAACATTCCATGTGTCAATAATAATAACAGCCAGCTCTACATAGCGCTCCAAGGTTTTCAAAGAACTTTACATAAATTATGTCCTTTAATCTTCACAACTCCAAGAAGTGGGTGCTATTATTATCCCCATATTACAGAGGCTGAAAAGGGTAAAACGAGTGGCTCAGAGCCATATAACTAGTGAGTACCTGAGGCTGGACGGCAACTCGGTTCTTCCTGCCTGTAAGCTTATCCTGCCTACTCCATCACCTAGCTACATAAACTAGAAAGAAGAATGTTCACTAAACATATCCTGAGGATTATAGCAGAGAGTCCAAAAGCTCAATGTGTCCTGAATAGATCAATTGATAAATCAGCATTTATTAAGTACCAGTGACATGCAAGCCTCTAGAGATAAAAATATAAAACTGAAGTAGCAGGTATGTCAGATCTTCCAGATGTTCCTTTATTACAGGCCACATTGTGTTGACTGACTCTTGTAATACTATGGAATCTTCTGAATGAGAACCACAATCATTCAGAAAGTTCCAATCTAACTATCTACACAAGAAAAATTAAGTGGATGAAAAATGCCTAAGATATGTAGTTGTATCAGTAGTCCACTAAGCTGGTTCATCAGTATGTAAATCTTGGACAGACACTGTAGATGACCAGTAAAATGGCCCTAGACTTTAATTGCAGTAAATGAGAGGGCTGGATTGCTTCTGGGAAATGGTGCGAAGCTTTGGTATTTTCAAACTGCTCCCTGAAGCCTAGGCCCATCTTTTAAACATTGATAATCCTCTGCCCATGCTTCAAGTCATGAGATATCATAGTACTTGGAACAGCAAGAAGGTGACCTCATGGGCAAAAGAAATACAGGGTGGTCTTAGTCTATTCCATCTTTAAACTTTATAAATTCATAAAGAATCTTTGCCTCGAAGCATATTAATAAGACAGGTAGAGAAAGGAATCAATAGTTTAGTTGACATATCATAAGGTCTTTAGGTATATGAAGAACTTTGAATGAATGAATGAAAGGCACTAATCTAAGTAAGCATGGGGAAACAAATAGAAAAAGCAAGACAGTCCCTACCCTCAGTCAGTTTACTTTCTAATAAGGGGAGACGATACATATAATCTCTGAAAGGTGTCCAAGGAGATATTTTGGACTGGAATCACAGGGATGGTGATTGGAATCATAAGACAATCGACTGATTGATGAACAAACTTTTCCAGGAATGGCAATGTTCATGTCATTACTGTTTCCAAATCTTTGGGGTTGGGGGGAGGGGGAATAGGAAATGTGGGTGGCTACAGCATGGAACGAGACGTCCAGAGAGCAGATTTGCACATATTATCTCATTAGAGAACCCCAGATTTCCTTGTATGATTTATTCTAGAATTCTCCCTCAACTGTGCAATTTTAACAAGAATCTTCACATCATCAGTGTTATTTGAATGCTTAGCTTCTCTTCATTTTCTATGCCTTATAGTGTTGTTGTGTATATACATACATATATGTATATGTGTGTGTGGTTATTGTTGAGTTGTTTCAGACCTGTCCGACTCTTCATGATCTCATTTGGGGTTTTCTTGGCAGAGATACTGGACTAGTTTGTTATTTCCTTTTCCAGTTCATTTTACAGATGAGGAAACCAAGGCAAATGCAGTTAAATGACTTGCCCAGGGTCACACAGTTAGTACATGTCTGAGGCTGGATTTGAATTTAAGAAGATGAGTTGTCCTGACTCCAAGCCCAGCACTCTATCCATTGTACCATGTAGCTGCCCCTGTGTTATATATTTATATATGCACACACACATATATGTGTGTGTACATATATGTGTGTGTATGAGGCTGGAAACAGGAAAAGGAATGGAAAGGAATTATAGCAGTTTGTCTGAAAAAGATGTAAGGGTTTGAATGAAATACAAGCTCTGTATGAGGTGGCAATGTGAAATGGCCACCCAAAATGAATTCAGTCACCTTGTGAACTAAGGGAGGTGAAGCATCCAGGACTGAGGAAGTGACCATCCCACTGTATTCTGCCCTGACTGGACCCCATCCACAGATTCTATATGTGTTGGCTTTGTGTTCAGGGACCATATAGTAAGGACATAGATAAGGTAAAGGATAAATCTAATCAAGAAGCACAAAACAAGCATTCAGACCTCCCCCAAAATTCAATTTCATCCTTCCATGTTTGTGAATTAAATAATGATGGGGAAACCTTCCTAAAATGTATATAATTTAAAATTTCAGTAGATGCCCATTGATTAGGGAATGGCTAAGCAGATTGAGGTACTTTTTCCTTTGAAGTATTCCATTGAACTCACTTAAAAGTGCCCAAATTGTTTGCAGAAGGCTGGCCCAGAGCAGTGTTTCCCTAGCTGTGTTCCATGGAGCAGGTGGTGTTCTATGACATATGAGTAGGGGCTCCATGAGAGATTCAAGTTACTAGGGAACTAGGGTACTATCTTCCCTTCAAAAATATTAAATATCTATTATTTATGTAACAAAGATATTGATGGTGGTATTTTCTCAATAGGAAAGCAGGCTCAGTTTTTTTAAGGTTTTGCTCCCGAATTGCCACTACCTCTCTTTATCCTGGAGGGTGGCCATACCTCTACAGTTCCTGCAATAAACAGATTTTATGAGCTCCACTGATATATCTAAAGTCCCAGAGTGTTCTGTGGCTCTTTTCCCAAACTGACTGGACTTGGGAAGTGAAAGAACATTGAAGAAACTCACCAGAGCATAGCACATTCCATCCTCTTTCTTCCAAAGTGGCTAATGGCTAAACCATCCCAGATAGGGAGGAAAAGCTTCCTTTCTTAATAAAAACCACCAAGTATATATTGGATTGCTATTGCATTCTCAGCACTGGGCTGGGCACCAGGGAATACAGAACAAGCATATGCCATTGACCCTATCCTTGAAGCACTTACAATCTTGGAGGGGAGGGGCGGTAAGGAAGGAGTGGGCAGGAGCAAGAAGACTGAACGAGTCCAAGAGACAACTGGAGAACACAATCAGCTCTATTTCTGGGCTCTTTCGCTTCTCTCCTCTAGAGTTGTGGGACTAGGGACACATCATCACATCTCTGAGCCTCCATTACTTCATCAGCAAAATGAAAATAATAAAACCCATAGTATCTTCCTCAACCAGTGGGTGGGGAGGCTCGAATGAAATTTAATTCGATTAATTTCAAAATAATGTTAAGAACATTCTAGGTGAGTACAGTGGATAGAACACTGAGCCTGGAGTCATGAAAAACAGAGTTAAATCCAGCCTCAGATCCTTAGTGTGTGACCCTGGAAAAGTAATTTAACTGCTGTCTGACTCAGTTTCCTCATCTGTAAAATGGGGGTATTGGGCACCTAGGTGGCACAGTGGATAGAATGCCTAGCCTAAATTCAGAAAGATTCATCTTCCTGAGTTTAAATTTGAAGGTGGTGGATAGCTGTGTGACCCTGGGCAAGTCACTTCACCCTGCTTGCCTCAGTTTCCTCATCTGTAAAATGAACTGGGGAAGGAAATGGCAAACCACTCCAGTATTTTTGACAAGAAAACCCCCAATAGGGTCACAAAGAGTCAGACATGACTGAAACAACTGAACAACAAAATGGGGGAAATAGTAACTACCTACCTCACAGGGTTATTGTGAGGATCAAATAATAATATGTAAAGTACTTTCCCAACCTTCAAGTGCTATGTAAGAGCTAGCTATTACCGTGTAAAGAATACAAAAGTGGTTCGTTTTGTTAAATCAAAACCTCTGTTCTCAAGGAGCTTTTATTGTGTTACTAATAGGTTTTTTAAAATTTTACCTATTTATTTTTAGCATTCGTTTTTAAAATTTTGAGTTCCAAATTGTCTCCCTCCCTCCAGCCTCTTCACCACCCATCAAGAAGGCAAGCAATATGATCATGACTATACATGTGAAATCCTGCAAAACATATTCCCGTACTAGCCATGTTGCAAAACAAGCCAAGAAAGGCAAGAAAAAAAAAAGTTTAAAAAAATGCTCCGATTCAAACGGTTCTTTACAGATGAGGAAACTGAGGCCCAAGGAGGTTCATAGAATCATAGATTTGAAGCTGGAAGAGTCTTATAGAGACCATCAAGTCTACCGCCCTCATTTTACGAATAGCTGAGGCGAGATTTGAACCCAGATCTTGCTAAGGCACAAAGTTCGAGGCTTTAGCCGCTGTACCAATCCGCTTCTCTCGATGAACTCGAGTGGTTGGGAAAGCTATTTGGAGCTGGACAACTGGCTCTGCCACTTGTTTCCTCTTCTTTGACATGAGGCGATTAGACTGACAAACAGCTTCTGATGTCTCTTGTGACTCTAGCTCCGAAGTCCTAGACAGACTAGAGCTGGATATGGAAGGAGCATCGGGGCAGGCAAAGAGGGAGCTGTAAAACCTCCCACCAGCAGGATTTTAGAATTCTCCCAACTAGTAGAGTCAAGCTCTTCCTAAAATGTTGGGAAAGTATTGTCTGAATGTGGACAATCCCCCAGAGACTCCGCCAAAGGGAGACTCCCACAGGAGAACACCTGTGGGATCACAGTGCCTTTGGCCCCGTTCTTTGTGACTTTAGGGAGCCTGGCTGCCGCATCAGGTTCGTCCACAGGTCAATCTTAGCATGATTTGGAGATTTGGGGCTAAACCACCCATCAAACAGAGTTTTTCTCTGGTGGGAAATATGGGAAAGGGGTTCAGGACTATTGGTCCAGACTGAAACACAGAACTTCAGAAAATTCACCTGGCAATTTCTTGCCTGTTTCCCCTCGATAAAAAGAAGTATTAATCCTATTTCCTGACTCAGGTGAAAAGCAGTAACATGGAGGAATTCCACGCTGCAGGGCTAGTCTCCAGGTGGTGGAAGTACAATGCAGTGATTGGCTTAATAGATGCTAATTGACTGACTCACTGATCTCGTACCCAAGCCCTTAGCCCAGCGTATTAGGCACTTAATGAATGCCAGCTAACTTGATGCCTCTAGACACCAAGGAGTTTTTCCAGCTCTGACATATGCCCACGAACCCCGAGCAGTGACGGCTTGCAGAGCTTACCTGGACAAGTTTGAAGACCCTAGAATTCACCCTTCTGAAAATGTGTCTATTACTCATGATTTAAGGAACATGTATTAGGTGCCTACTATGTTCCATCATTCATTAAGTGCCCCTTATGTGCCTAGCACTGGGCTAGGCACCAGGATACATACAGAAAGGCAACATTCCTTGTCCTCAAGAAGCCTACATTTGCAGGGGGAGGGATAGGTGATTCAGGACACAAATATTTTTAGTCACGTACCCTGGCCTTTTGATTTATCCAGCTCTCTAAGAAGGCAAAGAGTAGAGAAGAAGGGAATTCAAGGAACTGGAAAGGCATTTTGGACCAGTGGGAAGAACTCTGCATTGGAGGGAGAAGACACTGGTTAACATCCAATTCTAATACTTGCTGAATTTGGGTAAGTCACTAAACATCTTTGCCTCAGGTTCCCCATCTGTAAAATGAGGGAGTGCGACAAGACTCTTTCTGTATATAGCCCCTTCTGTATCAGAATCTATGATCCTGCAACATTCCTGGGCACCAGAAACAATCTCATTTTGTGGAATTAAAATAAATGGCTGTGGCCTAGGGGGTGTTGTTGGTTTTTTTTTTTATCAGAGAGCTTCTCCCCTGTCCCAACATTCATATGCAAGAGGAAAAATACTATTACCACTGAACCAAATATTAAAAGAGGGGAGGTTGAGGTGGGGAGAGGGATTCAATTTTTTAAATGCTCATGGCAATGAGAAAATGGTAACTTCTCATGCGAACCAATTCATTGAGGCCTTAACATTCATTTGCTGAGAACGGAGGGGGCAGAGGGGCCGATGGCAGAGCCAATTGGTGGGTGTCAGACTGGAAGGGTCAGGCCGTGCGCTCCCCCTCGACTTTGTTAAAATGATGGTATTAGACAGAAGTTACATCTGGGGTCAAGTGACCGCAATAACAGGGGACAGAGCGAGCTCTCAAATCATTCCCAGGGATGAAAATGACATGGAACTGACATTCTATCTGGGGTGAGATGAAACTGGAATCCTCAGCAGCCCAACGTTCCACTTGCTGATGGGGAACCTGACCCACGCCAATCTAATAATCATATCCATGTCAAGGGGGAAAACTGAATTTCTCAGAACAGAAGGGAGGGAGGAAGGTTGGTGCAGCCCCCGGTGGATGGGGGGACGTGGGGGCTGAGCTTTGTCTCTTTCTCAAATGATGTTGTTAAAAGTTTCAATACCCAGCTTTAAACCTTTCAAATCAATGTCTTCTTAGAAAAATCAAATTCCACCCACACGCTAGGAAAAAAACCTCCTGCCTGGGGAATTTCTATCTGCTCTGGGTCCTTCTCCAAGGGCTTTGCACGGGGCATCAGACTTGGGCTGAAGTTGTGTGGTCATTGGTAAAGTCCTGAATGAATCAATTCATTCTAATTTTTGACATGAATAAATGAGTCAGCTTACAGCTCTGGCTGCTGGTACAAGGTAGAGGCAAGGAGGCTGGACCTGGAGTCTCTTCTTCTCTCAGCCTCAGTTTCCCAAAGGGAAGTCCCTCAAGATCAGGGGGTCCCTAGGAAGAACCTAATGAATTCTTGCTAAATTAAATCAGATAAAATGGAATTGAACTAAACTTGATGGAATGTGTATGTCCTGTATTGAGTTTCCTAGCTGCTTTCAGCCTCCATTTCTTCATCTGAAAATCTATTGTGAGACTCAAATGAAATAATGTGTGGGAAAGGGTTTTTTAAACCTTCAAAGTCCAAACAAATATTAGTATTAAAAACATTATAGGAATAAAATTAGGATTTGAATACCCACTCTACCACCTCCTGCAAGAGGATGACTGTGCTCCTATCCCTGCACACCCCCCCCCCATTACTGGACAGAGCACCAGATCTGGAGTCAGGAAGACTCATCTTCCCAAGTTCAAATCTGGCCTCAGACACTTCCTAACTTCGTGACCCTGGGCAAGTCATTTCATCCTGTTCACCTCAGTTTCCCCATCTGTAAAATGAGCTGGAGAAGGAAATGGCAAAACAGTCCAGTATTTCTGCCAAGAAAACCCTAAATAGGGTCACAAAGAGTCAGATATAACTGAAAAATGACCGAACAACCACACAAAAATTGCATTTAATATATCTGTGAACATGTTGTTTCGTCCTTAGAAGATAAACTCCCTTAGGGCAGGAGCTGTTTCTCTCTGACTTTGTATCTGCCAGGGCTCTGCACCATGTCTGGCATAGGCTAGGCATTTTACAAACTCTCACTGAGTCAAATTGAACTGAACTGAATAGAATTTTGTGTGTGATCCAGCCCCCAGGACATTCTCTGCCACACAGCAGGCAGTTAAAAAAGGTGTATTGATGGACTGACTAACCCTTGGCAAATGCAGAATTTGCCCAGTCCATTTCATGATACAATGAGGGTGTTGGACCTTCTGGCCCATGATGGGCACTTCATGGGGGCACTGATTAATTTTGGACAAGTTATGGAACTTCCAGGGCCTCTATCTTCATCTGTAAAATGAAGGAGATGGTCTATGTACCCTCAAAGGGCCCCATCCAGCTCTAAATCTAGGGTCTTCTGAACCTCTCCAGACCTCAGTTTCCTCATCTGTAAAATGAGGAAACATTTCGCTTTCAACACATTTACGATTTGGGGGTCTGATTAGGGCATTCCTCGATGGCCTTCAGGAAAGGAATCCAACATAACCAAGGAGGAAAACTACAGCAGCAAAAGAAGAAATATTACATTGAGTCAGCAGTTGCAAAATACACACACCACACCCCCCAAGTCCGCCATATAACCATTCATCTATCTTCTGATTGCTCTAATAAGAGGCTGGACCAAGCAAGGCTGCACTCCCATCTACCGGTGTGTTAAAAATAATTTTATTGTTATTTTTAAGGAAGAGAGAAAACAACAAAAAAAGTCTGTGTGGGGGGGATTTGCACCTGCCTTCCAAAAATATATTCCCTGTCAATGTATGTACTGTCCCTCCCTCCTCTCAACCACGTCCCCTCTCTCCATACAGTCGTCAACAACTGGGTGAATCAGCATGTATTTAAATCACTGGGAGCTGGCAAAGACTACATTAGTCGAGTTCCCTGGCCCTGTCAAGGCACAGGAGAGATTAACCAGCTGACCCCCTTCATCCCAACATTGCTCCACAAGAGACGCGCCTGTCAGTCCCCTGCCACTCGGTTTTCCAAGATGCCATGAAGCCCCGGGCGACCTCTGCTATAGCTCAGCCTTGTTTATCGATTTCTGACCCAGTGCTTAATAGTTTTCCCAGTCCCCCTGAATGGCTTTTGTAAGCAATAGGGTTTGTACATCTCCCCGATCAATACCTTTTATATTTACAATAAAATTGAAACGGCTTCTGCTGGGGGTGCAGCCCAGCATTTGTCATCCTTCAGCGAGGGAAAACTATGTCATTATCTGAATTAAAACATTTATTTCTGATTAAGAGAGTGTCCTGTCTCATTAATTTTTCCCTTTCCAATAGAACGGGAATGGAATTGTATTGATTTTTGCACTTTTACACATCTCCACTGCTGGGTAGATAATTGAGAAGTTAGCCAGAATAAATGAAGTTTCAAGGCTAGTGGGCCAGCCAATACCTTCCAAATTCAAGGGGTTTTTATGAAGCTGGATTTTAATTTGTTGGCAAGCCGGAGCAGTGGGACTTACTCAGCTGAGTAAATTGGATTAAGGGGAGAATCTCCTCCAAGCATGTCTTGGACGATGCTCAGGGGCCTGCTCCCCCCGGACAAGCCCCAGCCTTGCTGGAGATTTATACTAAGACAGCTTCCAAATTGCCCTCCTTCAGCACTCCAGGAAGTGTGGATTAGTCGACCAAAAGCCTATTAACTGCGCTTGCCCTCCTAGCATCTGGGCGCCCTCAAAAACAACCCCGATTGCCTCCAAGGTTGAACTAGACCTTTGGATTGCCGGCACCAATTGATTAGTCTTTATTAGAATAAATGGGACTAAATCCAAGCTTCATTAAACAGAATTCCCTTTTGCTTGGATCCCCTTTTTCAGAACACTTTGTGATTATGAAATCTGCAGGACCACATAGGAAAGACTGCACCATCATTTTTACTCTTATTTCCATATGCAAAGCTCCATGTTTTGTCTATCTCTCCAATTCACCTTCTCCCCCCCAACCCCATGCTCTGCAACAACAAAGTACCAGGTCCAAAACTCCAGTGATGGGAGACATACCTGATAAATTCAACCACAAATACCTGTATTTATATTTAGATAAGTCATGGCATCAGTCCTTATTGGTCAGTTACTTTTAACTGGGCACAATATTCTAAAGTCCTTTTTGGCAGACAGGAAAAACAAATTTCACACCCTAATAAAAACACTCAGGGCCAGGTTAGGATCAAAACTGGAGTTCTTCAGAAAAAATAAAAATTAGTTCATCTCAGGACTTTCTCTGATGGCCTAGAAGTGGTAATTTGCTATAGGGAGAAGATCTGGAAGCATGTGATATAACTTTTCTTCATATTTACAGCTGGGAGAAAGGGGGAAGCTGGTAAGTGATTAGGAAGCCTGCACCCTTTCCCACTTCGCATGTAAAAATCTATCATTTTAAAAATCATCAGAAGATTTTTTTTTAATTAAAAAGTCTTACAGCTTGGTTTTATGGGAACCTGAGTTAGGCATAGGATTGTATCCTCATTGATTTCCAAGAAGAATAGAATGAAATCTACGCAGTGAGAGATTAAGTGAATGAGATAGATAGCATTTGGAAGGCTCTAGTTACAAAAAAAAAATCAACAGGGCTAGATTAAAAATGCTATGTAAGTGAAGAACTTAATTTCTCACTGCATTTTAATGCATGCTACAAAGTCCCAAAGTATGCAAAAGGTTGAATGCATTCATCACAAACAGATCTGTTTTCTCTCTTTACACCAATGAGAAATTACAAGATTCCCAATGACCTTCCTCTCAACGAAGGCCCCTAATTACAGTCATTTATTATACAGCCGAGATGAATGGGCAGAATTTACATAGAATAAAAATATTATTTAACAGCTGTGTTATTGATGTGTGAAACTGGAATCCCAATTTATTTAAATGCTATAAATATATTGGTAATGTATTCTTTACAAATTAACCTCCTGAACTGAGCACTGGCGAAAGTTCAATTAATATCATGCACAAATCTATTTTCTTCCACGTGCAGGAGTGCAGGCGGGTATAAATATGGGCAATGAAGATGCCTCCCCCACACACCTGACCAGAACCTGAGCTTCCCTCTGCTCCTTGATTCATGATTCCAATTTGAATGTGAATTTCAATTGGTATCATTTAGAAAAAAATCTCTCCCCTTAAATAGAGAGAACCTATTATAACTTTACTTTGAAAATTCTTTCCCTATAAATTATACCCATGACACCCCCACCCCATAATTTGCTGGTTTCTTTCTGCCTGTTCCCTACTAGTGGGAATATGTTTAGTATCTTAACCCTTATGAGATTGCTATGAAAATGATGAAATGAGAGGAAAAACGCTCTGGTCTGCTGCTCTTCTGGGTGCCTCTCGCTTAGCTTGATGTAAACAGGTTTCAGTACAATTGAGCAACCGGACACTTACTAAGGCCCTACTGAGGCTCCAAAGGCAGCACACAGGCTACTCAGGATGCCGATTTCTTTGGTTCCCTGCTCTCTGGCTGCCTGGTCAGAGCCTCCACGTGCCCACCCAGACTTATGTATTTATTTCACTTCTGGGTTTGTCTCTTTTGTATTCTGTCCCTTTGCCCCTAGCTGTCATTATTCCATGCTCATCGACAGAAGAGTTATAGTTTGCAAAAACCTATCAGGTGGACTGGACACCAGATAATTGAGGTGATGATCAGCACGAGCAAAAGACAATTGATAGTGATGGTGTCAGAGGCTGTAGCGAACGAGATCTGTACCCTCTGTCTCCTTTCGCCTTTCTTTGAAATGGACAGACTGTGGAATAACACGGACAGGCCAGCTGTGCATCAATGGATAGGGAGGTGGTCCCTAATAGTTCTTAGCCCCCATATGATGGTTGTATCTTCTGACATTGAGGCAGGTTATTAAATAGCAGTGGGAACTATTAAGAGATGATCTTGACCCTCGATATATTTTTTATCAAAGTCAAAAAATATTTGACACCGCTGAACATCCTCCTATGGGAAGGCAGTGGGGGTGGGAGGGGGGATATGGCCGAGAGGGGGAGGGAGGGATTCTTTATTATGGAAATAGCTTGATGGTGCTTGTGTGGTGCTCTTAAAAGCCAGAGAATGGGGAACTTGTGTATTTCCATATAAACACCATTCTGTAGAGCACACGAGACTTGTATTTGGAATTGTATTTGGGGATGAGATTTGTAAACGAAGAGAGGACACAATCTTTCTAAGGAACTTCTGAAGCTTAATAAATATGTATGTCCATATATTAGATTTAGAAACATGATGATTTAAATCTGTTTCAAATGAAAACCACAATATGACCCAACCTTTTCTAAAGTCTCTTCATTCCGGACAAAGAAGAGAATGTTGGGAGTGCTCTGGAGGGGTCCTGGGAATAGCTAAATTCAGCTGCTCCATGACTGAGATGTCTTCTTCCATATTTTGTTATGGTTCCTCTTGCCTGTCATTTCAAATAAGACAACAAATGTACTTTGTAAACCTTAAACCACTACATTCTATCTTGACTCTTTGTGTGATTATGATTATTTAGTATATACCCTTTTGTATATAATTGAGATGATCAGCCCTTAGCAAAAGGTCATGAATAATGAGAGTGATAACCATAGATTTCTATGTTCATTTCTTCTTTGTTTGGCCATTCATTTAACAAACACGAGATGTCCTAAAAGTCTTAATTCAGCAAGTTTGGGGATGCCCAGGATTCAGTACATACCTGCTGCTCTATGTGCCAGGCACTGTGCTAAGTCCTGGAGATATGAAACTGAAAATTAAACAGTCCTTGACCCCAAAGGGCTTGGGCTCTACTGACAGGAATCAACACAGACAGCAGACTGTGAACACAAATGATGTATAAGTTATGTACACAAAGTGAGTTTTTCATAATAAGTGCATAATAAATGCTTTATTCATTCATTTCCAGGGGTGATGGCAACAGCAACTGAGACATGAGGAAAAACCTGTTTTAGAAGATTAGAATGAGTTAAGCTTTGAAGAGAACCAGGATTCTATAAGTAGAGTGCAAGGCACACATTGGGGGCAGCCTGTGCAAAGGTGAGGAGATGTGAAGGACTTTAAATGCCTCAAGACTTCGAATTTTTCCCTAGTGGCTACTGGGAGCCACTGGCAAGTTCTTGAGCAGGGGAGTCCTATGGTTCGACCCTGAACTTTAGGAATACCTGAAAAGTAGTGTATATATACATACCACTTCAAGGTTTACAGAGTGCTTTACAAATATTATCTTATTTGATCCTGACAACAACCCTGAGAGGTAGGTGCTATTATTATCCCCATTTTACAGTTGAGAAAACTGAGAAAGGCAGCTACTACCCCATGTTTCCCCGATAATAAGACACTGTCTTATTAAATTTTTTGGACAGAAAAACACCAGAGGGCTTATTTTCAGGGGAGGGCTTATTTTAATGAACATTGACAGCAATTTTAATAAACAGGTAAATGTGAACAAAAAATGTACCTTTATTCAATAATGAATTCAATAAAGAACAGGATGATGCGCTCAGTGCTGCAGCTCTGATTGGATGCAGCTCGGAGCGGGTCATGCGTTGGGGGGGGCGGTGCATACAGAGGGTACCGTAATGTAGCGTGTAGCACAGGGGATCACCTTCACTACAGTAGCAATCTCAATAGGGCTTATTTTCGGGGGAGGGCTTATTTTAGAGGAATCTTACACAGTAAGGGGAGGGCTTATTTTCGGGATAGGTCTTATTATCGGGGAAACACGGTATCTGGGGTTTAATTTGAACTCAGCTTTCTGACTCCAGGCCTAGAGCTCTGTGGCGCCCTCTAGCGGGCAATTATGTGGGAGGCTCTTCACCACTAACGTAGCTGGCATCTGTATGGCACAAATACTTTAAATACATTCTAGGATCGTGGTTTCATTGATTTGTTTAGAAAGGGACCCGAGAGATACTCTAGTGAGACTCCTTTCATTTTACAGCTAGAGAAACTGAGGCCCAAAGCCAGGAAGTGACTTGCCAAAGTCACACAGGTAAAAATTATCACCGTCTGGATTCGAACCCAGGTCCTCTGACTCCTGCTTCTACACTCTTTCTTATCTGAGCCTCACAAAAAAACATGTAATTTGGGCTCTGTGCTTTGTTTTAATCTCTGTTCTACATAAGGGAGGAATTGAGCCACCAAGATTATTATAAGTACATAGATCTGGGGTTGGAAAAGACTTTAGAGGTCACCTAATCCAGCCCCTTCATTTTATGGATGAGTAAACTGAGGTCATAAAAACTAAGTGTCTTGTCCGAGGTCATACAGAGAAGACCGAGCTAGGATGCTAACCCAGGTTTAAGTGGCACGGTAGATGGTGCGTTGGGCTTGGAGTTCAAATCCTGCCTTGGACACTGGGCAGGTCATTTCCCCTTTTTCTGCCTCGGTTTTGTCACCGGTAACATGATGAGCTTTTAGGACCCTTCCCATTCTAAACCTGCCGAACTCCGACTTGACACGGGGACTAACTTGTCAGAGGTAACATTTGAACCCAGACCTTCCTGGGTACAGTAGCCACCGTTCCCTGCTCTGGCTCGCCCCCGCCCCGTTCCATGTGTAAGGGAATTGCAAAGGCCACCTCCTTGGGTCCATTCTCCACGGCAGAACACCACGTCCGTGGAGAGTCTAATCGGCAGGAAGGATTCCTGCCGGCAGCCAGCAGCGGGATCAGCTCTCCTCAGCCGGACCGTAACAGATGCAAGCCAGCCTTGTCTCTGCATGGCTATTAACCACCCTATCGTCTATACAAGCCCATGCAAAGCAGAGACTCCGTGGTCATAAAAGCTGCTGGCGATCGCCCTCCTCCCTCCTGGCTGAATGAGCAGTGCCCCCCGATCTGCTGATTGACAAACTCTCTACTGTAACAGACTCCCGAATAAGCCTCCTTTTTTCATTACTCTGAACAATAGCTTAGCTAAATGACTCTCTGCCTCCCCAAATTACTTTTCACTGACTTCAAACCATCTTCTTTTCTCCTCGAGCTATCGCTCCCCGTGATCTTTCTGCATTCTTCTCCCCAGCAGGGCGCTTTCAAAGCCCCTTCCCTGCTCGCTCAGTGGTGTGCCCAGCCTCTCGTCCTCCCTTTCCCTGGGGTCACTTGCCTTTGGGAGGGAACCAATATAGAGTAATAGGAAAGATATACTGCTTAATTCATGGCATTTTGGAAAGGTCTGCCGGAGCAACCTGGCTCTCTCTAGGAACTGGTGTCATTCCTTTCGGAGCCTCGCTTTCACAATTAGTAAATAATTCCCATTTTTAAAAGGCAGGCGCTAGATGTCTGCTGAGCCAAAGGCCCGTCACAGGAGACCAGAGGGCATCATTCTTGATTTTTAGGTGACCAGGCTTTGGAACACTTTCATTTTAAGGCCAGAAAGATGGGAAAGAATGCAAGGATTTCCAAAGCGGCTTCTTTGGCCGCTGCAGGCCTGTTGGCATGAGTCAGCAATTCCACAGATACCTGAAATACACACACACACACACACACACACACACACACACACTCACTCACACTCCTCACCTCTGAGAAGGGAGACCTGCCCGCTTACTCCATCCTGGCATCAATTGATTTATACCAAAGTGATAGATATAACTATTGTCATTGGGATTATGCTGAGTTACAAGCCACTCCCCACATGGACCATAATTCAGATTCGGCCTGACAATGATACTATCTCTGAAATTTATATTCATGATTATAAATTCGTTCTTTTTGGCCAGACCACAGGCAGCATGGACTTGCAATTTCCAAACAGCATTCATGACATTAACTTGGGAATACTATCTATCAAGGTCGGTGACAAATATGGGGACGAGGGTCTTTCCTGCCGCTGGCTCCAACTGCCAGTCATGTGAGAGGGGCCAGAAAATGGTGGGAAATACTGACCCTTTTCCCTTCAGTAAAGCTCTATTCTCACATTCCCTAAAGACAGCACTGACTTCACAGGAATGCATCCTCATCCTTGGCATTACATTCTTTTCCTTATTTACTGTTATTATCATCATTAACTTCCAGGATGTACTTTATATAGGAACTAAAGGTTTGTGAAGCTTTTTGTATATTGTCATCCTGACACCCCCCAAAAAGCCTTTTTGGGTTCCCTCCCTAAAACTTATTTTCTGTTGTTTTGCAGATATTTTATATTTAATTTATCTTTAATTTTATTTATTTATTGATATTTATCTGTATATCATATTTGCATTTTGTATTATATATTATATTACTTATACTTACTTATCCCTTGCAAATATTTCATGTTTATTTTTACTTACGTGGATATGTATCCCAGCTCTGTGAAAACTGGGACTCTATCTGTATCCATAGTGCTAAATGTTACAGTAGATACACAGCTGCGCCAGCAGTCAGAAAGACTCCAATTTGAATCCAGCCTCAGATACTTCCTAGATGTGTAACCTTGGGTATGTCACTAAACCTCTACCTCAGTTTCCTCATCTGTAAAATGGGGGTAATAGCCCCTACTTCCCAGGGTTGTTGTGAGGACCAAATGAGATCATATTTGGAAAGTGCTTAGCAACCTTATGATATGATAAAAACCTTAACTATCTTTATAAATATGGTGAATATGTTGTGTGGCTTCTTCCCAGTAGAGCATAAGCTTCTTGAGGGCAAAGAATGTTCTATTTTTTGTCTTTACCTCTCTAGCACCTCAAAGTCTCTGCCACACACTAGGCACTTTGTAAGTACTTAGTGAAGTGAATTGTAACTCATATGTTTGTTTTCATGACATCTCCCCTATTAGACTGGGAGCTCGCTGAGGGCAGGGAATGTCTTTTGCCTCTTGTATCCCCAGTGTTTTGACACAATGCACAGTACATAGTAGGTGCTCAATAACTGTTTATTGATTGACTAACTGACTATAAGGTCCTTAAGATCAAGGGTGGGGGCAGTCAGGTGAGACAGTGAGTAAGAGCACCAGCCCTGGCATCGGGAGACAGTTCCGGCCTCAGATACTTGGCACCCACCCAAAATAACTGGCCATGTAACCTTGAGCAAGTTACTTAACCCTAATTGCTTAAAAAAAAAAGATCAAGGGTGGTTTCATTCTTCCTACTTGTACCCAAAACCTAGCGCTCATAGTAGGTGTTTAATAAATACTTGTGAATCTTAAAGTACCATGTAATATTAGTTGTTATTTTTGGTGGTGGTGGTAGAAGTAATACCAGTAGTAGTAGTGACAGTGTGGCAGTGGTGGTAGTAGTAGGAGTAGCAGTAGTGGGAGTAATAGTTGTATTGGTAGTAATACTGTAGTAGGAATGGTGATGGTGGTGGCAGTAGGAGTAGTGTTGGTAGTAATACTG
>NW_027185852.1:12692560-12697022 GCF_028583685.1 Petaurus breviceps papuanus
GTAGTAATACTGGCAGTAGGAATGGTGATGGTGGTGGCAGTAGGAGTAGTGTTGGTAGTAATACTAGTAGTAGGAATGGTGATGGTGTTTGATTGAAGCGATCACATTGATTTAAGGGCACAATTCTTACTCCTTGCCCAGGATGCCAAATTGCTAGCTGTGCCTCTGATTATCCAACTAGTGATTTCTTTTCATTGTTATCTTAATTAATATTTAAGTCCCGTGGCATTTTTTTTTGCTCTCCACTGAAGGAGACTTGTTCCCTCCCTCCTCATTTTTTGTCCTACCTTAGGATTTCCTTTCTCTCATCATTTTATGTTCTTATGTGTCTTCCCTTTTCAGATTCTGTTTCTCCTACTACAGTTATTCACTAACAGTTATGTTTGCATTTCCCTTCAGTCCCATACTAAATGATGCAAGAGACACACAGGCCAATGAGTCACGGCAGCAGTTTGCAAGGAGCTCAATACTTGATGACATGTAAGTTGTATAAACAACCATGACATAAATTGGAACACAAGTGCATAGTAAAGGACAGAGTGCTTTGAGATCAGAAGAGAATGGATCCTCTACCTTAGAATATATATTTCTTTTTAAAGGCTTACTCTTTTCAGCATTCACTGAAGAGAATCGTGGAATCCAGGAGTTGTAAGGGACCTTATTGTCCATTCGATGCATCCTGTTTCTGAACAGGGATCCCCACTGCCATATACCCAACAAGAGTCATTCTGCTTCTGCATCGGGACTTTCAGTTAGGGGGAGCTCACTGCCTTTGTTAGTTCAGCCCACTTTCAGTCAGCTCTCATTGACAGGAAGTCATTTCCTAATATCAAGACTCTCTGCAACTCCTAACCCTCCACCATTGCTACTGGGTCTGTCCTCTGGGTCGAAATGGAAAAACTCTAATCTGTTCTTTTCTCATCACTCCCCAATTGTCCCTGAGAATCTCCTCTGACCTGATATATTTCCCTTCATTTCCCCATCTTAAACTCTGACTCCCTCTACAAGGTCCATCTACCATAACCTGGTGGTTATGATTACAACAAGTCAGCAAGATATAGCAAACAGGACCCTGCATCCAAATCCTTCCCTGGTAGTCAGCGTTTGTATAACAGTATCATGCACCAGACTCTGTGCTAAGCACTTTACAAATATTACTTCATCTGATCCTCACAACAACCCTGGAAAGTAGGTGCTATTATCACCCCTGTTGTACAGATGAGGAAACTGAGGCACACAAAAATTAAGTAACTTGCCCTGGGTCACACAGCTAATAAGGATCTGAACTTGGGTCTTCCTGACTGGAGGCTCCAACATTCTATCCATTGCATCACTGAGGTACCTGCTTATGACCCTCACTGAGCCTCAGTTTCCTTTTCTGTATAATGAGATTGATGATACCTCCAGACCTACTGTGCAGGGCTGATGGGAGGCTCAAAAGACAAGCTTTGAAAAACATAGGTAAAGTGCTTTTTAGACTTTAAAATGCTCTATAAATATCAGTTATGATGCTAAAGCCCGTCCCACCAAAATTCTTCCTTCCTCTGGGCTACAGTAATAGGAAGTGGAGTTTATTACCTTGAAAGTCTCCATCACAGTGAAATCTGTTCATTGAAAAGGTTTTTCCATCCATTCCAAGTGAACACTTGTAGGCAATGTGGCCTCGAAAATCTACCCAGGCAGCAGCCATGCAGTACAGAGAGGATGGTCCCCTGGCATGGGGAAGGGGCCTGATTCAGGACTGTGGGGAGGACAAGGTGAGCTGGGGCCTTCCTTACCTCCCTGGGTCCCATGCTTTCATCAAAGGGCATGAAGATGGGCTGCAAAGGATGCATGGGACCATCCTGGCTTCCCAGTGGGCACTCAGAGAATGTGACTGCAGCGCAGGGAGGGGTCTGGGGACAAAAGAGGAGAATCATTATTTCTGCTAGAAAATATATATGAAGACATGCCATAGATATCATAGGTAAATCTGGAGTTTGGGTGGTCCCCCTCATTCAACCAAAGAAATGCACACAAAAGAAGATTCCCAGGCTAAAAAGGACACAACCTTGTTCATCCAAAAGGGAAAATGGAATGTGGGTAGAGTTCCTGGTGCTGAAATCAATCCAAGATGGAAACCTGGGTTGGAAGCCTGCCCGTGGCACTTACTAGCCGTGTGACCCTGGGTAAGTCACATAAGGCTCCATTTCCTCATCTGTAAAATGGGTAGGTTATAATAGAAGCCTCTGAGATTCCTTCTAGCTCTCCATTCATGGTTCAGTGATCTCTCTCACAAAGTTCCCTCTCTCCACTCACATAGCCACCCCCTAGTACAGGTCCTCATCACTTTTTACCTGGATTATTAAATAGCTTCCTAGTTGGTCTCACTACATCAAGCTTCTTCCTGCTCCTATCCATCCTACACATGGATGACAAGATGACATCCCTAAAGGACAATTCTGATCACAGTCCTCCCCTGCTCAGTAATCCTCAATGGCTCCCTGTTACCTGGAGAAATAAATACTATAAAACTCCTGTTGGCACTTAAAGCCCAACTCCAACATACCCTTCCAGGCTTTACAAACAAGGCTCACCTTCACCCAGTCTACTGTCCAGCCAAACTGGCCTTTTCCTGACACTCTGACCCAGGACACTCCTGCCAGCTCTGCATCTGTTCCCCATGCCCAAAAAGCACTGCCCCATCACCACTACCTCTAGGCTCCTTGGACTCCTCCAAAACTCAGCTAAATCACCACCTGATCCTCCCCAGCTGTCCTACCAAATTCCTGTGTCAACCTTGAATAGGGGCCCATAAGCTAAAATCTAAACCAGCAAGCCCTGAGTTCAAGTGTTGCCTCTCACATTTACTGGCGCTATAACCCTGGGCAAGTCATTCTTAGTGCTATCCAGACTGGTCTCTAAGACTCTAGGTTGTAGAGAAGGTGCCAACCTGATTTGGATGAAGGATTTTCCTCTTCTTGGAGTGCCCCATATCAATAAAATCCCAGGTCTTGTCTTTAACTCTATATTTTCTTTTTACTTATATGTATGCATGTTTTCTCTCCCTTTTTAACTTGTGTGTGTATGTGCATGTGCACAATTGCTGCTTGTACATGTGTGTTGACTCCTTTCATGATTAGTCTGGTGAAACCTTATGGACCCTGTCTCAAAAGAATATTCTAAAATACATAAAATAAAATCCAAGGGACAGCTAGGTGGCAGGAGTCAGGAAAACCTGAGCTGAAATCTGTCCTCAGACATTTACTAACTGTGTGACCCTGGACAAGTCACTTAGCTCTGTTTGACTCAGTTTCCTCATCTGTAAAATGACCTGGAGAAGGAAATTGCAAAGCACTCCAGTATCTTTGCCAAGAAAACCCCAAATGGGGTCACCAAGAGTTGGACATGACTGAAAAATGACCAGCAACAACAAACAGCTGTGCGCGCGCGCACACACACATATTTGTGCATCTATAACAAGTTCGTGGATCCCAGGTTAAGACCCCCTTATATAACAATAAAAGACCCATAAGGGCAAGGCCCATCTTGTTTTTGTTTTTCTGCCTCACACACCTAGCATAGGGCCTAGCACATAGTAGGTACTTCATGCCTGCTTGTAGATGGCTGGGGTTTAAAAGTCCCTCTCTGAATGTGACTTCATCTTCTACTGTGGTTGCAGCATAGAACAAATCTTGCCTTAGCCTCCTGGTCACTTCCATTACTCCCCCAAACTGTTAAGGACAGGAATTTCTGTCCTGTGCTGTGAACTGCCATCCCATCCCAGAGGGCTGCCTGGTCCCAGGGGCTCTGAAGGGTTGCCTCATTGCCCAGATCTCTCCCCTTTACCTGTGGTCCTCCATGGCTACTGACACCAGGCAAGGTGAGGTATATCATTGAGGTAGATTGGGACAGCTTGTTTACTGTGCCTTAGACACAGCGTCATGGCCACGGGGGGACTGGAGACCAGAGGTCTGTCTCTAAATGAGTCTTGAAAGAGCTCAGACACTCAGCTCCACAAATGAGGCCACTTTTTGCTCTGTGAAGGGCAGGAGAAGGTTAAAAGGAGTTTCCTTCTCTACCAATTGAGATCAGCAGGAGCGAGCCCTCTTGGCCTGTGAGAGTTGGTTCCATATTTTAGAGGGCACAGACTTTAGCTGACATGGAGGTGAGGGAAATATAGAATCACTGATGCTCAGAGTTGGGAGAAACCTCGGTGGGCATTTAGTCCAGCTCATACCGAAAAGAGAATTCTTTCTACAATATATCTAACAAGTGGTCATGATGGTTCTGTTTTAAGACTGCCAGTGAAGGATGTCGGAAGGAATGAAGGAAGGAAGGAAGGAAGGAAGGAAGGAAGGAAGGAAGGAAGGAAGGAAGGAAGGAAGGAAGGAAGGAAGGAAGGAGGGAAGGAAGGAGGGAAGGAAGGAGGGAAGGAGGGAGGGAAGGAGGGAGGGAGGGAAGGAGGGAGGGAGGGAGGGAG
>NW_027185852.1:12697122-12702623 GCF_028583685.1 Petaurus breviceps papuanus
GAGGGAGGGAGGAAGGAAGGAAGGAAGGGGAGGGAGAAAAAAGCATTTATTAACCCATTATTCTGTTTCATACATTGTTCTAAGTTCTGGGGATATCACAACAAAAAAGAAAATCTGTTACCTCAGGAAGCTTACATTCTAATGTTGTTGTTCAGTCTTTTCAGTCATATCCAACTCTTTATGACCCCATTTGGGCGTTTCTTGACAGATATACTGGAGTGTTTCCCACTTCTTTCTCCAGTTCATGAGGAAACTGAGGCAGGCAGGGTTACATGACTTACCCAGAGTCACACAGCTGAGGCCAGATTTGAACTAAGATGAGTCTTCCTGACTTCTGGCATGGTGCTCTATGCACTATGGTACCTGGCTGCCCAGGAAGACAGTAGGAAAGGAATTTTAGTCTACTGGATCACAGAGATGGTGAGCTTGTCTATAGGACACATGACTGGCACACTCTTTCCAGAAGCATTGGCATTGTTGATTACTTTGCCCAAAACTACTCTGCCTCATTTTCCTCATTTCTAAAATGTGGATCACGATAGACCCCGCCCCCTTGGGGTTGTTGTGAGGATCACATGAGATAATAATTGTAAAGACTTAGCAGAGTGCCTGGCATGCAGTAGGTGTTATATAAATGTCAGATCTTCTCATTGCTCCCTTCCTTTAAATATTTGGGGTGTAACCCCAGCCTCAGTCATGTGTATTTTGACCATCATTTGTTAGGTTTTGGCCACGAAATTGGTCTGAGTCTTCTTACCTGTAAAATGAGGGAGTTTGTTTTGGGGACATCCAAAGGCACCTTTTGGCTCTAAATCTATGTATGATCCAGTGAAATGACCAGCCTGGGATTTAACCAAGGTGCTTTCAATTCCAAATGCTGCATGTTTCCCCCCTGCACTGGATTCCTGATGAAAAATAAAACCCTTTAAAAATGTGAGTGCCCCTTTCTTTATCTTTGTAGCCTAAGTGCCAAACATTGGACCCCTCTTCGTAGATCCTGTTGGCAGTCAGTCTGGTGAAACCCATGGGTCTTGCCTCAGTGTCATATTTTTAAATTCATAAAATGAAAGACAAATGATTCTAAAGGAAATCAATCATGTTGAAATGCATTTTTCAAAATACTTTTCTTAAAAAACATTCACAGAGGGGCGGCCAGGTAGCACAGCGAGTAAGAGCACTGGCTCCAGTGTTGGAATGACCTGGAGATCGAATCCTGGGCTCAGACACTTAGCAACCACCCAGAAACACCTGGCCATGTAACCTTGGGCAAGTTACTTAACCCCAATTGCTTAGGGGCGGCCAGGTGGCTCAGCGAGTAAGAGCACCGGCTCCAGTGTCAGGATGACCTGGATCAAATCTGGGCTCAGATACTCAGCACCACACCCAGAAATAACTGGCCATGTAACCTTGAACAAGTTACTTAACCCCGATTGCTTAAAAAAAAAACATTCACAGACCCCAATGTAAGAACCCCTGACCTAATACATAAGAGATATTTTGTAAATACCTGATTGAATGATTGTTTCATTCTCATTTTTTTTATATTGTTCCATGGGGTTCAGACAGAAACAACCAGTCCTGGAGTAAGTCATGATCCTGCTATTATTTATTATGCTTAATGTATTTTTATCTTTGTAGCTACCACTAACAATAGTTATGAATGCTGACTTCGGCTGGCCACATGTGCTGATCTTGCTGTCCAATCACACCCTGGTCCTGATGGACCATGGAAGCCTCTGGGCCTCCCTGTCCCCTAAGAATCCAGGGCCTCTCAGCATCCCTTGGCACATGTTTCCAAGTCTTTTCCCATAAGGGCCTTAAATGACATGCTCCTCTGCCCTTGAACAAGGGACCTGCTGGCTGCTGCCTTCTAGCCATTGGTCCTCACTCTTTTGGCAGGTTCCAAGCAAAGCAGCTGTGGACTTCTGGCCCCTGGCTCACGTTTCCATCTCTCTTTCTCTTGAGATGCCCTCTTTTATTTTTCTCTGTTTAAGATGAATTGGATGCTCCTTTCATGTCTGGAAAGAAGGACTGGAGAATGTGGAAGGGTGGGACCAGTATCCTCAAACCCAGTCTCTCAGGTGGTGAATGAAGGATGGGCACAAAGGATGCTGATTGCCCCAAAAGAAGAAAAGCCGGGGTTCTAGACCTCCCAATCAGGGTCTCATCTTTACACAATGTTGTACTGCCTCCTAGTGGTAGCCAGAAGGGGGACAACCTGGAGCCCCTCTTACTTCTGGTAATGATGGAGAATATTTCAGAGCCTTCCTGGGCATTGTGCAGAAAATGGGACCTGAGGAAAATTGATCCTGAGGGCTCCTGCTTTATCAGTCCTTCTCCCCCCTCTTCAAGTTTCCTCTAAGCCCATGGCCACCTCTGCGGCTCTTTGTGCTTGGCATGACCCACTCTGTTCTCAAAAGTGCCCACAGTACCCCCAGCTTCTGGTGCCTTCCCCTCTTGGGTGATTCTCCATCTTCTCTTATATACAAGATAGACGGATGGGCTCCAGTATTTACATGCTCTTTCCTCCATTAACATGTAAGTTCCTTAAGGGCAGGAATAGTTTTCGTTTTCTTTCTGTCCCTAGTGCCTAGCACAGTGCCTGGCACTTAGTGAGTGCTGATGAAGGCTTGTTGACTCATGACTGACTGACTTCCCCTCTTTGGCATCGTTTTTTCTTCCTCTTAATGATAAGATACAGATTATAAAAGACCTTTTAGGTCATCTAGACCAGCTCCTTCATTTTACAGTTTAAGAAACTGAGACTCAGAGAGGGAAAGTCATGGAGTTAGAAGAAACCTGAGAGGACAACCAGCCTAAGGCCTTTCCCTTCCCTTTACAGAGGAGGAAACTGAGGCCCAAAGGATCCAAGTTCACAGAGGCAGCAAATAGTAGGGTCAAAATGTAAACCTTGGTCCCCCAGCAGCAAGTGTGGTCTCCTCTGCAGTGTAGCCTGCTGCCAAGGTCAGTAGATAATGAATGAGGTGCACGGAGTCGAGATGCAAACAGATTCTCTCCTTCTACTCCCCTGGCCATAGGGCACAGTGGAGAGAACACTGGGCCTGGAGTCAGAGGGCCTGGATTGGAATCCTGGCCCGGCCCTTTGCGCTATGGAGCCTTGAGCAAGTGACCCTCTCTAGGCTTCAGTTTCCGCATCTGTAAAGTGGGGTGGGACTAAATGGCTTCTTAGCTCCCAGATTTATTGCTCTAAATCTAGAATTCTATGACTGTCACTTCATTTCCCTGGGCCTCAGTTTCTCCACCTGTAAAAGGAAGGGGGGATGTCGCATTAGATGACCTCCAGGGTCCCTTCCACTTATGGTTCCCTACCACACCTCCTTCCTTTGGCTTCTAGAATTTTGCAGAAGAGTAGTCCATGGGCTTTGTTTTTGTTTTTTATTTTCTATGGCTCTGAGTTTCCCTGATAGGAACAACTGAGATTCTCTTTTTTTGAAGTGGGAAGAAGTTGGTAAAATAACCCTCCTTTTGAGCCCAGGCTGCAGTGCTGGACCTTGGCTTGGGGAGGCTGTGCACCTCACTCTATGTGTGTTTATCTCTGAACCCGCACCACCCAGGTAGCCCATGAGCTCCTTGAGGGCAGGGACTACCTCATTGTTGTCTCTTTGCCACCCACACCTAGCAAGCTGCCTCCAACATATTAGGGGCTTGTGGACTGATTGAAGGCCAGGGTTCAAATCCTCCATTCACTAACTGTGTGACCTTGGGAAATTCACTTAGAGAGACACTCTGAGACTCAGATTCACCATCTCCAAAATGAAAAAAAATAATAACAATAGTTACTACTTCTATAGTACTTTAAGGTTTACAAAGTACTTTATATATATTATCTTATTTGATCTTTATAATATCTTCAATTTACAGATGCAGAAACTAAGACTGAGCAAAGTTAAGTGACTTGCCTAGAAAGTCTCTGAAGTAGGATTTGAACTCAGGTCTTCTGATCCCAGTCCTGCACACTCTATCCCCTCTACCACCTAGTTGCCTATAAAGCCCATCTTACCCACCTCCTAGTGTTCTTGTGAGGATCCACAGAGAAAATGTAGAGAGCGTGCTTTGTGATCTCTAAAGCCCAACAGAAATGTCTATTATTCCTTTCCAGAAGTTTCCAGATGTGCATCTTAGTCACTGGAAGCCTTCAGCAGCTCTTTTGTGGGCAGGTCAGATCCATATGGAATAATGATTCCATGTTTCCAGCACCTCATGGGCAGCCCACAAGTCTTTCAATAACTCCCTTGGTCCCCCATTCAGTCATGCCAATTAGCTTAAATAAAGAAAAGAAAGGTTTATCCCTCGCTCTCCAGAAGATGCCCATTTCCCTGCTCAGAGAGTTTGCGTGTTGGGAGAAGCCATGGGGCTCAGCAGTGGCTCTCCAAGCCCCCGATGGCTTTGAGTGGCAGAAACATGCTCTGGATTGGGAAGGCAGGAGGATTTCCTGGGAGGCCCAACCACCTGCTCCCCTCGCTCATTTAAAAAGCTCCATGGTGCTTTGCTCCTGGCTGGGTGGATTTTATTTTTCTTTAAGAAAAAATAAACTAGCTTGTGGCTTCAAAGTAAAGCATGGATGTGTTCATTGACTGTTCCCTTCCAGAGCCTTCCCTCAAGGACCTGAAAGAAAACAATTTAATAAATGCCTCCCATTGCAGTTTTATGGAATCCAATCCAAGAATTTGTTATAAGCACCTACTATGTGTCAAGCACTGTATTAGGCACTGGGGTTAGACAGAAAACAAACTGAACAATGACAAAAATGGCCTGGTCTCAAGGGACTGGTGGTCTTTTGGAAGACATTCAAGAGCAAACAGATCAGGAAATGCAGGGTGCTTTGTGAAGAGATGGCATTAACAACCAGGAGTTTAGGAATGGCCCCGTGCAGGAGGTGCCTGTGAACTGAGGAAGCCAAGGATGCTGAGGCAGGAAGGAGAAGGCAGTGCCCTTTGGGCATGGAGGTATGGAAAGCAGTAAGGTAGTCATCTTGGCTGACAACCTGCTAGAGGAGTTGATTATCACAATACTACAAAGATTCAGGTTCATAATGGTGACCCAGCTGCTCCAGATTTCACTCTTGACAGGGAATCAGGAAGACCTACATTCAAATTCTGCCTCAGAGATGTACTAGCTGTGTGACCTTGGACAAGTCCCTTCACTTGTGTCAACTTCAGTTTCCTCAACTGTAAAAATAGGGATAATAATAGGCCAACTTGGCTAGAACATGTGCTAATGGGGAATAATAAGAAATAAGCCTCAAAAAGACAGAATGGAGTGAAAAGGGCTTTAAATGACACTAGGGAGTTTGTATTTGTCCCCCAAATGCTTCCCTCTGACCATCGCACCTCCAAATATTAGAAAGTAAAATCCTCGAGGGCAATGACTATCTTGCTTTTGACAATTTTATTCCTAGTGCCTAACACAAAGCCTTGTCTATCCATCCATCCATCCATCCATCCATCCATCCATCCATCCATCCATCCTTCCATCCATCC
>NW_027185852.1:12702633-12793336 GCF_028583685.1 Petaurus breviceps papuanus
TCCATCCATCCTTCCATCCATCCATCCATCCATCCATCCATCCATCCATCCATCCTTCCATCCTTCCATCCATTCATTCACTCACTCATGCATGCATGCATTCCAGACAATAGGGAGGGAATGCAGCTTCCCAAGCAGGTAAATAATAACACGGTCAGCTTTTTTGCTTCAGGGTGACTATTTTAGTAGCTGAGGGTAGGGTGGAACAGAAAGGAGAGGCTAGAAGCCAGCTGTCCAAATTAGGAGGCTGTTAACAATAATCCCAGCAAGATGTGATAAAAACCTTAACTTAGGGGGTGAGCCTAGAAATTTGTTGTGGCTTTGGTACCAAAAAGACAGAAGAGAAACCATGTTTCCTCATTATTCCTCATTATTGATTTGGAAATTCCATATGGAATAATGAGACAGAAAGAGACAGTAATTGTAACTACATGCAATGCAATATAGAGCAGAAAACATTTTATCCAGTACTTCCTGTACATAGAGCACTGTGTGAAAAGGCACAGTCCCTGCTCTCATGGAGCTTATGGTCTAATCAGGGGCTTGAATTACAGTGAGGTCTGAGAAGGGAAGGTTGTTCCCAGCTACAGAGATCAAGGAAGGCTTCCTGGAAAGGGGTGATTCAAGTTGAGCCTTAAAGGGTGGGTAGAACTGGAGAGAAGACAAGAAAAATATTGTTGACCTCCAGATAACTGTGGTCAATCAATCAACAAACATTTATTTACAACCTGCTAGGCTGCGAGCACTGTTCTAAGAGATACAAAGACAAAAATGAAACTCTCCCTGCCCTCCAGAAGTTTGCAATCTATCTGGGAAGAGACAATACCTATTCAATAAACATTTCTTATTGGCTCACCCCTAAGTATCGGTTCCTGTGCTGAGTGTTGGGAATTAGAAGAAAAAAGTAAAAGTGGTTCCTTCCCTCAGGGAGCTTACATTCTATTGGGTGAGATGTCATACAAATAAATCATTGTATGCAGAGTAAATGAATACACGAGTAAAAAGTTCACAAAGTAGTTGGAAGAGAGATGATGCTACGGTATGAGCTGGGGGAATTAGGAAAGGTTTCATTGAGAAGATGTCAGTCCAGGTATGCATATTATATACAGTCCAGCCAAATGGAGAGCACTGGACTGGGAGTGGGGATGAACTGTGTACTATCTCTGACACTTACTTGCCCTGTAGTCATGGGCATATCTTGATTAAACCTCTCAGTTTCAGGCAATTCTCTAAGACTAGACCCAAAAGTTGGTTTGTGATCTAAATCCATAGAGGGAGTTCCTTAACTAAGAGATGAATATGCACCAGAACTTTTGAAAAAATGAGTGTTTTATTGCATTTAAAAGATGAACTGTCACACAGCAAGAGTAAGGAAGAACCCTCATGCCCCATTTTTTCCTTGCAATGGCAAGAGAAATGGAGGAGGCCTCTATTCCATCCATGTTCTCCCATGACAAATCACTTTACCTTTCTGAGCCTCAGTTTCCTTCACTGTAAAATGAGGGGAATGGATTCAATGACCTTTAGATCTCTTCCAGCTCTAAGACTGATAAATACAGCTCTTTTTTTCCTTACACCCCAGTTCTTCTAAGAAAAGGGCCCGATGCAATGCGTTTTCTTTTCCAAATTTGGTGGTGCAAGGCTGAGGTGCCCAGTGCCAATTTCCAAGCCAAGGTGGAGTTTTATAGCTGCAAGCTGGAGCTCTGAGCCATGGCAATCTGGGAGATAATGGAAGTGCTGACACAACCTTCACTTCCGCAGCAGGAATGGTGCCGTGATAATTTATAGGCAGAACATTTTGGTTTTGTCAGGTTTTTCAACACAGTCCGTTATAAATTTGAAGGAGAACTGTCTTGTTAAAGCTTCAGAGTGGCATCTGTTCCTGTTGGTTATGCATCATGCTCATATTTGCAATGGCATTTTGAGATAGCAATTTTTCCATATGGAGAAGGGTTACATTGATGCATGTTCAATTTTCAGGACTATGTCCACTAATTAGAATTACCAGTGCTATCTTCATCATGCTCCTCTTCATCACAGCAAGCTAGAAAACAGAATTCCCTAGCCCAGTCATCTTCCTCCATATGTAGTATTTGTCTTAGCAACAACAACAATAATAATATCTGGCATTTATGCAGAACTTTAAGATTTGCAAAGCACTTTGGAAATATTAGCTCTACTTCTCACAACTCTGGGAGGTAGGTGCTGTCATCATCTCCATTTTATGGATGAGGAAACTAAGACAGACAGAAGTTAGGGAATTTGCCAAGGGTCACACATCAAATAATGTGTGTCTGGGGTAGGATTTGAACTCAGATCCTTCTGAATCCAAGTCCTGGACCACTTGACTGTCTTCCCATTGCCCAAGTCTAATGCTTTCTCAGATGCCATGCCCCTTTATTAGCAACAACAAGAAAGTTTAGAAATGACAGAGATATTGGACGCATATCAAATAATCAATCAACCAATATTCATACTATGTCCCAGGCACTATGCCAAGATCTGGTCATACAAAGATAGAAGTGAAACACACCCTTCCTCGAGCAGGCTACATTTTATCAAAGGAGATGCCATGGAGACATCTGAGTGTATATAAGATAGATGCACGGTGGTTTGGTGGGCTAACACTAGTGGCTTGGGGGAATGTGGAAAGACTTCATGAAGGATATGCCTCAGCTGAGTAGAGAAGGAAAGCAAGGATTCCAAAACACAGAGGAAAGGGGGTAGGAGAGCACATCTGAGGAAGAAGAACTGTCCCATGCAAAGGCATGGTGATGGGAAATCAACTGCCATGTCTAAGGAGAATTTCAAAGTCCACTTTAGAGAATAAAGAGTGTGAAGGGGAGTAACATGTGAAAAGGCTGGAAATTTAGGTTGGGGTCAGGTTAGGAAAGGCTTCAAAGGCCAGACATGGGCATTTCAATTTGCTCCCAGGGGGAGCAGGGAGCCACTGCCACTTACTCCTGTAGAATTTGAGTTCCTTGAGATCAAGGACTGATTTGGTTTGATCTTGGAATTCTCGGTGCCTAGCCCAGTGCCTTACACAATTGGGGGTAGGGATTGAGGGGGCATGGTCATGGAAATGTAGGATTTCATCAGTCATGGACAATCCCTGTGTAGAAAATCCCTCCACTGATATAGATAGGCATCTCAGCTCTGATTTAGGGCCTTAGAGAGGTTACATGACATACCCAGTGTCACACTGCTAGTATGGGTTGGAGGCAGGACTTGAACCCAGATGTTCCTGATTTCATAGATGGCATACTATTCACCATCCTACACTCTCTCCTGTCTTGCATATTATCGGTGTTTAATAAATATTTGTTGGGTTGAGTGAGTTGGACTGAATATCTGTGGGTCATTGAACAAGTTTATTGACCATTCTAGACCTCAGCTACTTCAGCTTTAAAATACAAAGATTGAACAAGATCGGTGATTCCTAGCCAAGGGCAGCAAGGATGGGGCAGAAGAGATAGGCTGCAGGGTCATTGCAGTGGGTGTGGGTCTATATAAGAAATAAGCAAACACTCTTCCTGAAAACAGAATAAATGTGTCTCCCACAAATTTGAATTACATTTTTTAATGTAAATAAATTAATCAAATATTTTAAAGCATTTTTGAGTACATCCAGGTCATCTTCACAACTAGAAAAAGGTAGCTGAGCAAATATCCCCAGTTGCTTACCCATATGCCTCAATTTCAGCTCTAGGAGACCTACTAGAGGTTGTAAACTCTGGGAGAATATTCTACACTCATCCTGAGGGCATTCTAAAGGAAGGGAATATATTAGAACAGGCAAGCTTTTAGAAATGATATTCTCCAGCAGAACACATTTTGCAGCCACATAATTGACTGAAAGATGTAGACAATACAATATGTTTCTGCCCTCATTATCTATTTGTTAGATAGAAAGGAGAAAAAACCCAAACACTCCCTTTGAGGGTTTATTGTCAAGATGGCTTTCACACAGAGAGGGTCCCACAGGATCCTTGAACATCCTTCACAACAGTGATACCATCCTCTGTTTGCTCATCAAAGATTGGAGATCTAGCAAAAATTCAAAGGGAAGGATTCCCTATACACCAAGAGTTCTTAACCTGGGGCTCTGGGAACTTTAAAAACAAATTGTAACTGATTTTAATACAATTAGATTTTTTTTTAAATCCTGCATATCTTATGTTATGTATTTAAAAACATGATTCTAGGAAAATGCTATCCACATCCAGAGAAAGAGCTGTAGAGGCTGAATGCAGATTGAAGTGCACTGTTTTCATTTTTTGTTGTTTTTTCTTTCTCATGGTTTTCCCCTTTTGTTCTGATTCTTCTTTCACAACATGAACTAATGTGGAAATATGATTAATATGATTGATTGTACATGGAGAATCTATATCAGATTGCATGTCTTTTGGGGGAAGAGGGGAAGGGGGGAAATTTAGAACTCAAAATCTTATAAAAGTAAATGTTGAAAACTAAAATTAAAGAAATTATTTTTTAAAAACACCTGATTCTGAGAAGGGGTCCTTGGGCCTTACCAGACCGATCATCCATTGGGACACACACAAAAAAAGGGTCTAGATCCTCTGCTACAGGTGGTGGCGCTCCTGCTTGCATTTGATTGATTGAATGAAACCCAGGAACACTGAAGAACCTTTGGATATCATCCATAATCATTAGAGGGTGTTGGACTTGTTTATCTCATTATGGAGAGGGTTGGTCATTGAAACTGGAAGACCAGAATTCAAATTCATCCTCGGACACTTACTGTTGCAGGGCTTTGGACAAGTTACCAAGCCCCTCTCTGTGCTATCCAACCATGGTGGATGTGCTGGTGTTGATGATTAAAACAGTTTCTAATAAAAAAATTTATATATCTTTTCCATTTTTCCTTGTTTTCTACCTTCCTCCAATTTTATCTTTAAATGCACTTTGGGTGACTTTAGCTTAATTGGGTCTTTGGTCAAATTTTCTGTAAATATTTTCCCCCCTCCACTACTTCTTCTTGTTTTATGGAATAATATCACTCATCTTTTAGTCAATAACATCTTACAAACAAGCTTACATTCTTAGCCTGCCCTTTGCTTCTACATCTCTCTTCTTGGCAAGGAAATTGAGTGTTTCATGGCCACTTTGGTCTCCTCTTTATGGTGATTGATTTACATAGTCTGTTCTGCCAGCCACTTCCCATATTTTGTCAGCAGTTTGTTTAAAATGGGTTGGGTTGAAGTTGCATCGATTGTGTGCCATATATTCTCGTTTTTCTTCTTTCTTCTTGTTGGGTATGGATTTTGATCTTCGTTCTAACAAGGCAATGATCTGATTGTATTCTGACATCTGATTCAGAAAGGACTCTCATGTGGATAACCACTCATCTCTTCTCTGTTAAAACATAAACAATCTAATTTTTATGACTTATTTGCTGCTGACCATGTCTAGCATATCCCTATTATCTCCCCAAAGAACTAATTCATGATTTAGAGACACATGTCCTTAGCTTCTTCACACTTTTCTGCCTTGTCCGAAACCCTGTGACCTCCTTCATGAATGACCCTTGAAAAGTGTTACCCAACAAGGTTTTTTTTAACCATCTTCCTTTATGCTTACCTTTTCACTGAAGGCATCAAATGTTAAAACATTTATTGATTGAATTTGGAAAATTTTATCAAGATTTTTTTTTCTCTACCTCCTCATCCTCTTCTGCAAGAGATGTTGGTGTGAAAGCTTCAGGTATTATCACGGTGCCTTACTTCATCATGACCATACATCCCATGAAATAATGTTTCTTTTTGACTTTAGGACACATAAAACCAACTCCATGGCTTACTTTGTCTCTTCAAGAGAATATATGAGCCATTTCTTCATTTGGGAGGCTCCCTATTGCCTCTAGAATAAAATATCACTGCTCTGTTTGGCATTTAAAACACTTCACAATAGGGCTCCAGTCTCCTTTTATAGGCTTCTTAAACATTACTACCCTACATGCACTCTATATTCCATCCAAACAAAACTACTTGAGGTTGCTTGTACATGGAATTCCATCTCCAATCACCATGCTTTTGCACAGTGTCCCACATTCTTAGAATGCCATCCCTTCTCACCTTTGCCCCTTGAATTCCCTAGTTTTCTTCTGAGCACAGCCCACCATGATCGATTTCTCCATGGGACCTATCCTGATCCCAGCTGTGTTGGCTCACCTCCATGAAATCACCTTTTAAATTACTTGGTATATAATTTGTGTTTACTTATAAGGCTGTATATTGTGTGTGTTGGAAAGCTGTCTAACCTAGGAGGCAGAATCAGGAAGACCTGGGTTGAGTCCCACCTTTGCCACTCATTGACTGTGTGAAACCAAGCAAGTCATTAAAAGATTCAGCCTCAGGAATCTCAACTGCCAAACAGGTGCCAGTCTCCATTGAGAGAGAAATTTCCTCACCAAGAGTTCCCAATGAGATCATAGGTCTGACCCAAGAAAAACAAGGCTGAAATGTGTATATGTTGTTCTCCCAGTAAAATTTGAGCTCCTTGAGGCAGGGACTCTTTTGGTTTTGTCTTTGTAAACCCAGCTGCCTGGTTATTATGGTTCATAATAGTCAATTATAGAAAAGTTTCCTGATTGGTTGATTAATCAATTGAACATCAACTTCCTTTTGTCTTCAGGTCTCATGTAAAGCAAGCTAAGACTGATAAGGTTCATCCATCCCAATAACATGTGTCCACTTATTGTTCACTTGACAAGGGTCTCATATTCCAAGTGCCAATAGCTCAGTTGGGGTCCATTGCCAGCCTAACAATTCTGTGATTCTTGGATTCTGTCCCTACTCCATCACCATTTCTTCAGGGTGAACAAGAAGCAGCCCAGGACAGAGGGCTTTTTCATATGGGGGCCACTGGATATGGCAGCCAAAAGACAATCTTGGGCAATACCAAAAGGGGCACAATGTCCCAAAAGAGGGTAATGATGATCCTGCTGTGTACTCTGACCTCCCTCAGTCAGACCTGCCTCATCTAGGAATATTGTGCTCCATACTGAGCCCCAAATTTTAGGAAGGTCACTGCAATATTCAAACAATAGCAAAGGACCCCAAGTCCATGCCATACAAAGACCAGCTGAAGGAACTAGAGAGATTTAACCTAGAGAAAGAAGGCAATGGGAGAAGGACTTGGGTGAGGTGCAACAGGATGGCCATGGTCAAGAATTTGCAAGATCATCATGTAACAGAAAAATTAGACCTTTTTCATTGGCTCCAGAAGGCAGAACTAGGAGCCTTTGGTGGTATTCACAGAGAGATAGGTTTATACTTGATGTCAGTAATTATCAGAGCTGTTCCAACATGGGATGGGCCATCTTGGGATATGGTGAGTTCCCTCTCAGCAGAGAATGTTGGGCAAAGTCCATCTTTCCTTGATGTTCATTTTTGCATTGAATCTACATTGAGGTATTTGCTGGCTGAATTTGAGGGTTTTATTAAATACTTAAAAGAATTTCTCTACCCATCCCACTCTCATTCTCAGCAACAAAAGATGAGTATCACTTAAAGGTTCTAACTGAAAGTAATTTTCCAGGTAGGTGTGTGTGTGTGTGTGTGTGTGTGCGTGCACGTGTGTGTGTGTGTGCGTGCACGTGTGTGTGTGCGTGCACGTGTGTGTGTGTGCACGTGCACGTGTGCACTCACGGGATCATTTTCCATCACGTCCAATGTTCCATGACCCCATTTGGAGTTTTCCTGGCAAAGATACTGGAGTGATTTGCCATTTCCCTCTTCAGCTAATTTTATAGATGAGGGACTATAGTACCCACAACAAAACACAATGTTCCAGATAAAATTGAACTAGAGCAGATTATATAGGGTTATCATAGTCCCATTCTTTGGAATTGTACCCTTTTTTGTGACCCAAGTTTATAGTAGCTTCCTTCAATGCCACATCATACTGTTGACTCATATAGTCCACTAAGAACTCTAGATCTTTTTCAAACTGATACACACACACACACACACACACACACACACACACACACCTCCCCTATTCTGTACTTGAGAATTGTACTTTTTGTTCCCAAGTGTAATATTGGATGTCCACTTGTCACGGATGTGTAGAGGGGAATCTTCTTCAGGTATGACTTGTACTAACTAGATGGACATTGAGGTCTGTCCCACTTCTGAAATTTTGTGATACTAGTATTCTGTGATCTCAACAGCTAAGGAGAATGAATGGTTGATAGAGTACTGGACTGGGAATAGGGAAGACCCGATCTCAAATCCTGCTTCAGACACGCACTAGCTTGTGCTGTATGCAGCTTGTTTGTACATACTTGTTTGCTCAGCGTCTCCCCCATTAGATTGTGAATGCCTTTAGAACACAAGGCAGGGTCTGTCATTTGCCTCTTTTCATATCCCCAACACTCAGCACAGTGCCTGGCACATTAGATGATTAATAAATGCTTATTGGTTTGGCAAGGTCTTGGTCTCTCATTTCTTCTAGAATCCACAGTTCCCTTCTCCATTCTGAACACTTCTTCCTTCTGGGGAGTATGGCAGTCCTTGGCCCCCTTTCTCTCCCTCTCCACATGCTCCGAGGAGTGCTTCTGTATCTTCTCACCCTGCCCTGGGGAAAAGTTCCGTTTTAGCACCCAGATAACTGAATGAAAATTATTTTCTCCCATTTGGCCTCCCCAGGATCTGTACCCGCTAACTTTCAGGTCTTCTTCCTGGATTTGGTACTCCCTTCTCACTCTTCCTGGAGATTTCTGCTTTCAGAGACTAATCTTATCTTTTCTTTGGACTCATACTCTACATCCTTGATGGCTTGGAGGGATTTCTCTGGCCAGCTGCAACTGTCCCTGCCTGTTCTGCTGTTACCTTTTTGGCCCTAATGCTCTGGATTGGCTGCTGGACCTCTTTCTTTCTGGTGACAGTGAGGCTTCAGGATCATATAATCTAAGCCATCCTGTTATTTTCCACCAAGCGAGACCCTCAGCTACTGCTCAGTATGAGGCCCCCTTTAGGCCAGATTCTTCTTCCCGTTAGACATGGACCCCTGATTGACCTCTCATCATATCATGTTTCCAAAGTAACATGAATTTAAATCCCACCTGTGACATACTTTCTAGCTATGTGACAATGGACAAATCAGTCCATTAACAAGCATTTATTAACTTCCTACTGTGTTCCAGGCTCTGTATGAGGCACTGAGAAAATAAATACAAAGAATAAAACAATTGCTACTCACAAACAACTGTAGATCTAACAAGAGTCGCAAGTGCGTATAAAATATATGCAATGTAAATATAAATTGGATAAATCCATATATTATATAATAAATATATACGGTATTTATAAAGAAAGAAAAGGAGAAGGAAATGAGAGAGAAAGAGAGAGAAGAGAGACAGAGAGAGAGAGAGAGGGAGGGAGGACAGAAAAGGCAGAGAGATTAAATGCAAGGTCTATATTATGATTTTCTTCATGGTTCCTCATTTTAATGTGCAGCTTGATCATGCTGTCCATATAAATCTTCAGTTTTTTATCTGTATGTTGTCTCCCCCGTTAGAATGTCAACTCACTGAGGGCAGGTCTGTTTTTGTCTTTCTAAGTATCTCCAGAATTTGTTCTGAGTCCATCACATACTAAGTACTTTATAAAGACTTACTTCTTGACTGGCTGACCAACCATGATATGCTCCTGATGTTTTCTGAAGAAATATTTTCAGGTCTTCAGACTACAGAATTCCAACCATTGAAGTCACAATAGCTAACATTTCTGTGCCACCTTAAGGTTTGCAAAACCCTTTACACATATTATCCCATTTGATACTCACAAAAATCCTGGGAAATAGGTGCTAATGTTAATCCCAATTTTACAAATAAAGATACTTAGGCAGATAGAGGTTAAATGACTTGTCCAGGGTCACACAACTAGTAAGTATCTGAGGAAAACTTTAAACTCAGTTTTCTTGGCTCTAAGCTATTGTGTCCTATTCCTCTGCCCACCTAGTTCCTATTACAAAAAGCATCCTTGGGCACGGAGATACAAAAATGACACAGTATCAGCCCTCAGGAAGACGAAATTCCACTGTGGGGTCATTTTCTAATTCCTAGCTCCAATTCCATGTGTGTTCTCTGTGTCTGTTCCAGAGATAATCATGTGAATAAACTGCCAAGCCTTGAGCTGCACCAGAACAGAGTTCTTTCTGCAGGGAGGCCCCATACCATTTCACCCCCACATGTAAGACAGACAGAGCAAGGAGAACTGCATGCATGGTCAGGAGTGCTGAGTTTGAGCTGCTCACTCCCTTCCTCCCTGTGGGTTCAGGCAGTGACTTTGCCCTTCTAAAACTCAGTTTTCTTCTCAGCTGAACTAGGGATTTTTGACTGAAATGTCTCAAAGGTCCTTCCATCTCAACATCATATGTGTCAGCTCATTTCATTTTGTTTAAAGAAGCAACTATTAGGCAGTTATTATGTTACAGGCACTGTGCTAAGGACATAAAGAAATATGAAAACAGTCCTTGCCCTAGGAGCTTATATTCTACTGGGGGAGAACAATATGTGTGCAGGTAAATAAACACAAGTTGTGTACAAAGTACTTGGGGGAAAAACACTAACATTGGTATGATCAGGTCACATCTCATGAAGGAGCTGAGTCATGTAGAAAAAGAGGGATTCTGAGAGATGGAGGCCAGGAGAGGACATTCCAGTCATAAAGACAGTCTGGGCAAATGCGCAGAGGCGGGAGAGGAAATATCATGTAAGGGAAACGGGTAAGTTTGGCTAGAATGTGGAATGTGTGAAGGGGAGTAACGTGAAATAAGTCTGGAAATAAGTCAGAGCCTGATTACAAATGACAAGGATCTAAGAAAGGTCTAATCTAGGAGAAAAAAGTCCTTAGTTTATGCCCACTTTATTAGGAAGACTTGCTCTTCCCAGGGATGTGGCCAAATTATGCTGATGCAATTAAACAAGCATTTATGAAACACCTACTGTGTGCAAAATTCTGTGCTTAGTGCTGAGCACACAAAAATGACAAGTGGCATAGTCCCTGCCCTCAAGGAGCTTTGGCTCTACTAAGGGGACATACACAAAACAAGTATTGTGTGACTCAAGGTAAAGTGTGGTGGCCAGAAAGGAGAAATCCAAACAAGGAAAATTTGAGACAAGGAAACAGTTTCAACTGATGCTGGGGTAGGGTGGAAATCAGGGAGAGCTCCACAGAGGAGGTGGAGCCTGGGCTGAGCCTTGAAGGATGAGGCAAATCTAGTGTGAAACACTTTCTAGTTATGGGGCTCTGGGAAAGATACTGTTTGCCTCAGTTTCTCTCATCTGTAAGATGGGGTTAATAATAGCACTTGCCTCACAGAGTCGTTGTGAGGATTAAAGGAGATAAAAATTATAAAGCGTTTAGCACAGCTCCTGGCACATAGCAGGTGCTATGTCAGTGTTAGCTATAATGATGATGATGATGTAACAAGAGTGTAGTCTAACTATGGGAAATGCCAAAGAAAATGCACAGAGGCTGGAGATGATACGTCAAATTTAGGAAAACCTGATCAAGTCTCATTTGGCCAAGTGTCTGTTGAAAGAAAAATTTCCCCAGTTATAATATCCCCCTGCTATAAATGCCCCACAGGCAGAACCTGCATGCCAGCTCCCAATTCCCCATCCCCACTCTGCCTTGCCGTCTCTCTTCATTACAAATAATCAGCTGGTGTCTCTTTTAAATACACAAGTATTGAGTTATATATGCATAAATTAACTAAGACTCCAGTAAAGAAGAAAAATCTATTTAAATCTGCATTAATCTTTTATTGGCTTTTCCACTTGTCATAAACAGTTTGTAACTAGATATATATCATCATCCCAAACATCATGTAAAACCCTTCATTCAATAATCCAATAGGTATCCAGGTAATATATCCAGTGGCACCCACTCGCCAATGGGCCATTTTATAACCTAGGCAAAGGTTAATCATCCTTAGCTTCCTAAGTGTGATCTTAACAATACTCCAACTGCTTACTAGTGAATTGCAAGTAGTACCATGTTTTATGGTTAATTAACTATTCCTGGCTAACATTAAAATATCCCCGTCTGGGACCAGCCAGTAGTATTCTGAAGGATGCATATTATTCCAGGGCCTTGGGTTCCTATTCTTATTTTTTTTTTAATTTATCAGTGTATTCATTTAAATTCAACAAACACTAAGTAAGCTGAAAGAATGCCTGGCATTGGGAGGTAGAGAAGAAGGAAGGATAGAAGGAAGGAAGGAAGGAAGGAAGGAAGGAAGGAAGGAAGGAAGGAAGGAAGGAAGGAAGGAAGGAAGGAAGGAAGGAAGGAAAGAAGAAAAGGTATATTAAGTGCCAATTATTTCCTGAGTTCAAACTTGCCTCAGAAACTTACTAGCTGTGTGACCCTAGGCAAGTCACTTAACCCTGTTTGCCTCAGTTCCTCACCTGTAAAAATGAGCTGGAGAAGGAAATGGAAAACTGCTCCAGTATCTTTGCCAAGAAAACTTCAAAAAGGGTCACAGAGGAGAGTCAGACACGACTGAAGAACAACAACAATTATGTGTCAAGCACTTATTAGAAATATAAGAGTAAGACGATCTCTGTCCCCAAGGACCTCACCTGTTAATGTGGAAGACCATATGAATAAAGGAACATGACCAGGGAGGGGGATCTCAGTGTGGGAAGTTGCAGGCATGGTTAGTGCAAGGAGGCAGTCCACAGACCTGCCTTTCCCAAAGCCAATGGTCTTGATTTGACCATAGTTTTCAGAGGAAGAGGTAACAATACTGGCCTATGGGAAAGAAAACAAGTTCCATGCCAGGATGGAAGGTGACCATAACAAAAATGAGGATTCCTGGTCCTAGGAGAGACCACGCTGACTGCATCCTCCCAAGCAGTTGTTCTGTTAGTCTGGTTTGGAAGATATTACTGCATCAGCAAAAACCAGAGCTGGGTTCAGGTCCTGCCTTTGACACATACTAGCTGGGCAGGTCATCCAGAGATGTCAGACTCAGGGTCTGCTGGCCACATGAACTCCCAAGTAAGGGCAGGACAAGATTAATAAGTGATTGGGAAATGTTTAATGAAATAAATAAAAAGATAATGAAACAAAACTTTTCTGTCTCTATTTGAGTTTGATAACAATGAGATAACCTGTAGAAACCATCAGAAAGCTCTCTAAGGGTATAAATTACAGAGAAGTTGTCAATTTGCATTGTTAGGGGGGATTTCCACCATGGAATTTCCCTTCAACAATAATTTCACTAGTCAGTGCAAAGAAAAAATGTGTCAGCTCCTCTTCAATGAGTTAGAAATATAAAGATGAAAATAGCCTAGCTCGCACCCTCAAATAGCTTGCATTCTACTGGGGAATCCAACATTTATTACAGAGAAGTAAAGACAATGTAGACACAACAAACTAATTTCAAGAAAAAGAGAGAGCCCTGATAACTGGGGGCAGGAGGGGAGGAGGGATCCGGGAAAGGCTTTATTTAGGAGGAGACAGCTAAGCTATATTTTAAAGGATTCTAAGAGGCAGAGATGAGAAAGCCGTGCATTCCAAACATGGAGGGCGATCTGTGCAGACACAGAGGTGGGAACATAGGACCATAACTTTAGAAATGGAAAGGAATGTTAAGGTCATCAAGTCCAAATGCCTGATTTTACAAATAAAAAAGCTTAAGCCGAGTAAAGGGAATTGACTTGCCCAAGGTCATGCAAACAGTAAATAACAGAGCCAAGATTCAAGTCCAGGTCCTCTGCTTCCAAATCCTGTCCCCTCTTTACTGTACCTCCTATTTGGGAAATGATGAAAAGACCAGCCTGTGGTTCCTATCCAATGACAAGTGGTAATATTCCAGCTTCCTTTTTTTGTTCCCCTCCCCTTTCTTTCTCTCCATTGTATCATTTTCTATCAAACTCCACTTCAGTTGGAGGCAGGACAGCTGACCCAGGAGCACCCCAGCCACACTGTCAGCAGGAACCTCACACAGACACAGCATGTAACTCACCCAACATTTCCCTCATTCTCTCATTTGGCCTGCAAAGATATTGGCAATGCAGCTGAATTTAATCTTTGGAGTTCCCCTTGAGAGCCAACATCTCCAACCTATTCCCATGTAGACAAAAAGATTTTGTCTCACTGAACCCATTTATTGACCGAAGCTGTCACCTCTGCTCTGACCACTGACCTCATCTGAATATTTGGATCTATCACAGATTGCAAGTTCAAATGATTGGGCTGCCCTTTCTAAGCCCTGTTTTCATAGTGGGCTGATTACAAATGACAATATTATAAGGGTTTTAATTGAGATTCTACAAACAATTTGCACCTTGGATTTATCAATCTAATGTTTCCAGAAGGGTTAATGCTGCAGACATTTCAGGGCTTTTAAGGCAAAGGAAAGGCATGGACTGGATTTGGAAACTGAGGACTTGCTTTTGCTACCAAGCAGCTGTATGACCTGGTACAGGTCGCTGAATCCCTCTGGGCTTCATCTCTAAAATGAAGGGGTTGTACCAGATGATACCTGAAGTTCCTTCCACCTCCAGATCTGTGATCCCTATTTTTACCCAGGCTCACATAATCAGTAAGTGTCAGGCAGGATTTAAATTCAAACCTCTTTTGAATCATAATTCAGCATTTTTTGTGTGCACCTTGATGTCCTGTACTAATAAATAATAAATATTTAATACCCATCCTTGGAACCTATTAGATCCAACCTCAATAATCTAGGGAGAAATAGCTAAGTTTCATCTATTCATCTATCATGCTCAATTCAATTCAACAAACACTTATTAAATACTTACCATATGCTAGGAACTATCCTAGGTGCTGGGATTACAAAGATAGAAGTGAGACAGTCTCTACCCTCAAGGAGTTTACATTCTATTAGGGGAAATAATATTAAAAAGACAACAGACGATGGAGTCTTAATGTAGATAGAAGAATACTATTTGCTCTTTTTTGTTTGTTTTTTCTTTCTCATGGTTCCTCCCATTGGTTTTAATTCTTCTGTACAACATGACTAATGTGAAAATATGTTTAATATGAATGTATATGTAGAATCTGTATCAGATTGCATGCCATATTGGGGGAGGGGGAAAGGAGGAATGGGAGAAAATTTGGAACTCAAAATCTTATGAAAGTGAATGTTGAAAACTAGAAACTAATTAATTAATATTTTTAAAAAGACAACAGAGAGGATAGGACAGATAGGACCCCAGGAGTAGAACTAGAGTTGGAAGGGCCCACAGAGGTCATCTAGTCCTACCTCTCTCATCTTTCACTTAACATAACCAAGGCTTAGGTAGACTTGCCCAAAGTCCATTAGGTGGTGTCTGGGGAAGAATCTGAAACCAGGTCATGCTGTCATAAACTAGTCAATGATGTGATGATCTCTATTTCTGCTTTCCTCAGAAATTCCTATCCTGTAGAGATCACCTTATTATTCCCATTTTGGAGATGAGGAAACTGAGGTCCAGAGCACTTTGGCCATACATTCACAGAGAATGTATTCTAATGAAAGAACACAGAGATCAATGGCTTGGGTTCTAAGGATAGCTCTGCTCCCAACTTCAGGCAATATCATTGAATCTCCCTGAATTTTAGTCTTCTTAACAGACATGACAACCCCAGTTAATCAGCCTTCCTCAGCTCACTTAATATATATCTTCACTCCACCATTACCCGTAACTATTCAATCTCTATCATGCAAAAGTCTGAACTTCATCTCTCACAATGAACCAATCTCAAAACAAATTAGAAAGAATTGGACTGGATCAAACAGGGGGATTTTCCAGAAACTTTGATGACCAAGCCACCAACAATTAATTTCATTAATAGAATAGCCTCCAGGGGAGGCAAAGTATGACTCCAAAACACAGAGTGCCACAGTATCAGAAAACTCAAAACTCTGGGTAACCCAGAAGACAACAGAGAGATGTTCAGTGTTGTTTCTTACCAAAGAGAACTCTTATGCAAAAAGTGGTGAAACAAGGAGCATCAAGGGTGTATGTGTTGGGATTATAATGCAGGCTGCTCATTTAGATACTGAGAACTTGATGAAGCCACCCTTCATCAAGCAGCATCTCTAAAGAAAATATGGACAAAAACGCAATTCAATTCTACAAGCTCTTAGAAAATACCTATTAGAGTTCACTAGGTAATGTAGTTGACAGAGCACTGTGTCTGAAGTGAGGAAGACTCGAGGTCAAATCCAGCCCCAGATATTTACTGGCTGTGTTACCTTTGGTCACTTAACTTCTGTTTGCCTCAGTTTCTTCAGTTGGAAAATGGGGTAATAACAGCACCTATCTCCCAATGTTGTTATGTGAATTAAATGAGATAATATTTACAAAGGGCTTAGCACAGCATTTGACACATAGTTGGCACCATATAAATGTCAGCTATGATTATCATTATCACTACATTCTAGACACTGTGCTAAGAACTGGAAATGCAATGACCAAAGCAAAGCAGCCCCTGCCCTCGTGATGCTTCCATTCTACTGGTGGAAAACAACATAACATTGATAAACCCAGACAAAATATATAGCTGACCAGTACAAAGCAGTTTTGGAGTTGGGGAGAATTGTTAATAACCAGAGGAATCAGGAAAGGCCAAATGTAGGGACTGGCTCTCGGGCTGAGGCTTGAAGGGAACTAAGAGTTCTAAGAGGTGGTAGTGAGGAGACAGAGATCTAGGCAATGAAATGGACACAGGAGATAAAATGTTCTGGAGGAAGAACTAAAAGGTCATTTTGGGTATAAGGGAGTATATAAGGGTGATTCATGGAGAATCAGCTTGGAAAGATGAGCAAGAGTCAGATTTGAAGGGCTTTCATTGCCTAAGAGATCAGTCTGTCTTTTCCCTGAGAAACAATTAGGGAGCCATTGTTGCTGCCTGGGAAAGGATATGGGAAGGTATTAAACAGTTTAAATTTGCATTGGCCAAGGAAGAATCCAAACCAGTGAAATCATTGATCAATTAAAACATCACAGCATTGTAATTTCTGAAGTTCTTTTTTAAAATGTCTCTAAAAATAGTAACACATTTATAGTGATTGAGTATTTACAAAGCACTTTCTTTATAACAACCCTGTGACATAGAGTATTATCATTCCATTTTTTCAAATTTGGAAACCAAGGCTCACAGGGATTAAATGATTTGCCCAAGGTCACATGACTTACAAGTTGTAGAGTCTAAATTTGAACCTGGGTTATAGGATTATAGGCTTAGAGCTAGAAGGACCTTAGAGGCCCTTGGGGCCAACTTCATCATTTTACAAACGGCAAAACTGAGGCTGAGAGTGATTAGTCATTTGAGCATGAGTGTATCAGGTAGGATTTAAACCCAAATCTTCCTGACTAAAGTTTGGTGAGTATCCACGATGTATACTGCCTCTCAAGAGAAATTAAAAAGGTCATGATTCAAACTCACACATGCAGAACACAATGGATTAGCAGACCATCATCTTAATCACCTCATCCCACTAATTCTGGGAGTTCTGCAACCTCTTTGTACAATGCCATGCTGCCTCTGGAACTTGTATAGCAAATACTACCCTCACTCCCAAACTGATACAACACCCTTGTAGTTCAGAAGTCCTCTCTGTTTGACTATGGTTAATATCATTGGACACAAATGGTCCCTTAAAGATTCTGAGAAGCACTCGTGGTCCTGTGACTTTCTTCTTCTTTTCTTAGAAGCCTCAGAGTGCAGCATAAGCTCCATCATGAAAGAAAATTGTTACTATATATTATGAGATTTCATTGGCTTTTGGGGGTTGCCTTCTTCCATCCCAAGCTCATTAAGCTTAGAGTCCACTAATATCTCCAGGTCTTTGTCACATGGACTGCTTTCTAGCCATGCTTTCCCCCTATCTTACCTTTGAAATTTTTAACCCATCTGTGATTTCATATTCATACCTACTAAATTTTATCTTATTAGATCCAACAGATCCATCTCTTTAATCTATAGAGAGCTTTCCTGAGACCTGACCCTGTTATCCTATGTATTAACTCTCCCTCTCAATTTAATGCCATTATCAAATTTGATAAGTATGTAGTCTATGCTTTCCATTAAGAATAAATATGCTGAAAAGAGTGATACAGGAACAGAGGTATGCAGCACTACATTTGAAACGTCCATCCCATTTAACATTGATCTGATAATGAATTCTTTTGGGGTCCTTCGATTGCCAGAAACTCAAGGTGTCAGTTGCTCAACTCATTTCTCTATTTTTAATACTTTTTTTCAACTAATAAGCATGTATTTTTCTCTCCCTCCCACCCCACCTCCACTGAAAAAGAACAAAAATAAATCCTCATAACAAATATGCATTCAAGCAAAACAAATTCCCACATTAACCATGTCCAAAAGTGTAACCCTCATTCTTCATATTGAGTCCATCACCTTTCTGTCAGGAAGTGGGTCATATTCATCATCATCAATCCTCTGGAACTGGGGTTAATCATTGCATTGATCAGTGTTACTAAGTCTTTAAAATTACTTGTTTTTATAAGAGATCCCTCTTACTATATTATCATCAGTCAGCCTGTATCTATCTATCTGGTCTACCATGACTTGAGAAACTTTGTCAAACACTTTCTCAAAGAAAAACTTTTGCTAAAATGCAGGTAGGTTATTTCTGGGGCATTTTCCAATCTAGTGAATCTGTCCCAAAATGTCATTATTTGAAAAGCTGTTTTTGATAAGTCAATGGTTCTTTGGATTGGAAGGTGGATTGGGGGGGGGGGGCAGAAAAGGGGGTATAAGGAGTAGGGAAAGGATGTTTGGTTTTCCCTACCATTTAATAGAAAATGTCTTCTAGAAGGACAATATTGTGGTGGCCCAGCAGCTATGTGACACAGTGGATAGAGGTCTGCGCCTGGAATCAGGAAGACTCATCTTCCTAAATTCAAATATGGCCTCAGAGATTTACTAGCTGTGTGACCTTGGGCAAGTCATTTAATCCTATTTGCCTCATTTTTCTCATTTGTAAAATGACCTGGAGAAGGAAATAGCAAACCCCTCCAGTATCTTTGCTAAGAAAACCCCAAATGTGGTCACAAAGAGTTGCACAAAGACTTAACAAATCATCCATAATAAATATGAAAATGCCCATATTCAAAGCCTATGTAGTTTAAGCGAAATTTATTGGGATGAACTTTGGGGAGTGCAGTCAGTTCTTCATGTCAAGACAAGAAATCTGCTCCTTATTGGGTTTGAGCATTTCCAGTTAGAGTGTTTGAGGTGATGGAGGCATAGTTGCCCAACAATGTATTACAAAGATCTAGGATTTTAGGAGACTGAGCTGAATCCAAGTCAGCAATATGACAGAGGAAAAATTCATGTGATCTTGGGCTACATTGGAATAAGGAGGCAACAATCCCTCTACTGTCTTCTTGGTCAACCCACATTTGGAGTGTCATGTTTAGCTCTGCGTAAAACAACTAAAGAACATTGTACATTACTAAGCTGGAACATCAACCAGAGAGAGACAATCAGAATGGTACATGTTCTTGAGGTTGCATCATATGAGGACTGGTAGAAGGGACTGGGTCTTAGAACCTGGACAAGACAAGTCTCAGGAGTACATGATGACGATCTTCAAGTGTTTGAAGCTCCTTCAAAGAAGAGAAATTCATATTTTGCCAAATTATATGCGCATAAATTTGACAATCTTAGTGAAATGGATGAATATTTACAAAAATATAAGTTGCCTAGATTAACTGAAGAGGAAGTAAATTACTTAAATAACCCCATCTCAAAAAAAAGAAATTGAACAAACCATCAGTGAACTCCCTAGGAAAAAATCTCCAGGGCCAGATGGATTTACTAGAGAATTTTATCAAACATTTAAAGAACAATTGATTCCAATACTCTACAAACTATTTGGGAAAATTAGTGAAAAAGAGTCCTACCAAATTCTTTTTATGACACAAACATGGTACTAATACCTAAATCAGGAAGAGATAAAACAGATAAAGAAAATTATAGACCAATTTCCTTCATGAATATAGATGCAAAAAAATTAAATAAAATGTTAGCAAAAGGACTACAGCAACTTATCACAAGAATAATACACTTTTATCAGGTAGGATTTATTCCAGGAATGCAAGGACAGTTTAATATTAGGAAAACCATCAGTATAATTGATCATATCAACAACAAAACTAGCAGAAACCACATGATTATCTCAATAGATTCAGAAAAGGCTTTTGACAAAGTACAACATCCATTCCTATTAAAAACACTAGAAAGTATAGGAATAAATGGAGTCTTCCTTAAAATAATAAGTAGCATCTATTTAAAGTCATCAGCAAGTATTATATGCAATGGGGATAAGCTAGAAGCATTTCCAATAAGATCAGGGGTGAAACAAGGGTGGCCACTATGACCCCTCTTATTCAATCTGGTACTACAAATATTAGCAGTAGCAATTAGAGAAGAAAAAGAAATCAAAGGAATCAAATTAGGCAAAGAAGAGACCAACTTATCACTCTTTGCAGATGATTATGATGATATACTTAGAGAAACCTAGAGAATCAAGTAAAAAACTACTTGCAACAATAAATAAATTTGGCAAAGTTGCAGGATATAAAATAAACCCATATAAATCCTTGGCATTCCTGTACATTTCTAATGAAATCCAACAGCAAGAGATAGAAAGAGAAATCCCATTTAAAGTTACTATAGGCATTACAAAATATTTGGGAATCTACCTGCTAGAACAAACCCAGGACTATGAACATGATTACAAAACACTTTTCACACAAATAAAGTCAGATCTAACTAATTGAAAAAACATCAATTGCTCATGACTGGGTCGAGCTAATATAATAAAAATGTCAATTTTACCTAAATTAAATTACACATTTAGTGCCATACCAATCAATTTACCAAAAAATTACTTTATAGAGCTAGAAAAAATAGTAACAAAATTCATTTGGAAGAATAAAAGGTCCAGAATATCAAGGGAATTAATGAAAATAAATGCTAGGGAAGGTGGCCTAGTTATACCAGATTTTAATCTGTATTATAAAGCAATAGTCATCAAAACTACTTGGTACTGGCTGAGGAATAGAGCAGGGGATCAATGGAATAGATTGGGTACAGGAGACTCAGCAGTCAATGACTATAATAATCTACTCTTTGATAAACCCAAAGACTCCAGTTTTGGGGATAAAAATTCACTATTTGACAAAAACTGCTGGGAAAACTGGAATATAGTATGGCAGAAACTATCTAACACCGTGTGCCAAAATTAAGTCTAAATGGGTGCATGATCTAGGTATAAAGGATGATACTGTAAGCAATCTGGGAATAGTTTACCTGTCAGATTTATGGGGAGGGGAAGACATCATGACCAAACAAGAATTAGAGAGGATTATAAAATGCAAAATGGATAACTTTAATTACATGAAACTGAAAAGCTTTTGTACAAACAAAGCCAATGTAACCAAGGGAAGTAGAAAATTGGGAAAGAATTTTTACAACCTATGTCTCTGATAAAGGACTCATTTCTAATGTATACAGAGAACTGAGTCAAATCTATTAGAATACAAGTCATTCCCCAATTGATAAATGGTCAAAGGATATGAACAGGCAGTTCTCAGAGGAAGAAATTAAAGATATCTATAAGCATATGAAAAAAATGCTCTAAATCACTAATGATTAGAGAAATGCAAATCAATACAACTCTGAGGTACCACATCTCACCAATCAGATTGGCTAAGATGATAAAACAGGAAAATGATAAATGCTAGAGAGGATGTGAAAAAATTGGAACATTAATACATTGCTGGTAGAGTTGTGAACTGATTCAACAATTCTGGAGAGCAATCTGGAACTATGCCCAAAGGGCTATAAGTAATTTCATATCCTTTGACCCAGCAATACCACTTCTAGGGTTGTATCCCAAAGAGATCATAGAAGCGGGAGGAAGACCCATATGTACAAAAATATTTACAGCATCTCTTTTTGTGGTGGCAAAGACTTGGAAATTAAGGAGATGCCCATCAATTGGGGAATGGCTAAATAAGTTATGAATACTATTGTGCCATAAGAAACGAGGAGCAGATGGACTTCATGTTTACCTGGAGAGGCTTATACAAATTGATGCTGAGTAAGAAGAGCAGAACCAGGAGAAATTTGTACACAAATACAGACACAATGTATGTATGATGACCAGGTTTGATAGACTGAACTCTTCTCAGAAATGCAGGGCTATAAGCCAACTCCAAAAGACTCATGATGGAGAGAAATGTCTACATTCAGAGAAAGAACTAGAAAGAACAGAATTCAAATGCAGATTGAAGCAAATTATCTGCTCTCTTTCCTTTTCTTGTTTGGTTTTGTTTCCTCTTTCCCATTCTTCATTCCATCTGATACAATCCTTCTTTGTAACCTGACCAATGTCTAATGTGAAAGTATCTGCAGATCCTATACCTGATTGTAGGCCGGCGGGGGGGGGGGGGGCAAGGGAAGGGAGGGGGAGAAAATGTGAAACTCAGAGAACTGGGGAACTGAATCTTGTAAACTCAGAGTAAACAAACAAATTAATTTTACAAATTTACAAACAAACAAATTAATTTAACAAATTAATTAAGACCAAAAAAAAGAAGAGAAATTCAACTTGTTCTGTTTGACCCTAGATAGTTCTAGGAGCAATGGAAAGAGGTTGCAAAGAGACAAATTTAACCTTGATGGTAGAAAACAGCAACTTTCTAACTATCAAATCTATCCCCAAGTGGAATGGCTCACCTGAGAAGGTGGAGAGTCCTTCTCTTTGAAGGTCTTCCATCACAGGCAGGCCCTCCTGTGGGGTATGTGATAGTGGGGGTTCTTTTCAGTTGTGGTTTGGTCTCTTCCAAATCCAAAATGCTGTTACTCAGTGATTCTGTCAGGCTTGCGAGGTCTCAGACTTCAAGCGTGGCATTGATACCACCAGTGCCAACAATTAGGACCCAAGTAGATAAAGAAAGCAGTCACTTAAGGGCAGAGGCTTCTCATGCTTCCTCATAAATGAGAAACTCGGGTGCCTGTGTAGGCTAATGGCATTCCTAACAGGTTTTCTCATTTCTAGTCTATGTCAACAAGGTTCAACAAGAACTATGAGCCCAACAAGTATGAATTTAATTGTATAATATTTCTTTATTCATTGATACCTTGGACCTGGATTTATGAAGAGATGGTCTCATCTCCCCACCAGAAAGGAGAAGCAGTGGGCATTCTTCTTGGGTTGCTATCTTCTCTATGAGATCAAAATTCCTGTGGATACAGGGGCCCTTCATTATGGGATCATAAGATTCATGATGAATGAAGGACCATTGGGGTACTTTTAATAGAAGTAAAGTATACATATATACATATACATATAAGTAATGTAAAAAAATATATAATATAAACCATGCTAGACATATAGGAGGTATTTAATAAATGCATGTTTATTCATATACAGTATATGTACACACATATGCTCATACAAATAAAGTTTGGTCCATTCCTGTGATTTCATCAGTATAGAGAACCACTGATAAGGAAAGTCCCCCTATCAAAGCAACAGCTATTTTGCAAGTTAGAGTCTAAAAAGTCTGCCTTGGACATTATGAAGTTATGACTTTTCCTGGATCACACAGCCCAGTATGTCTCAAAAGCAGGACTCACACAGGTCTTATTAACCCTGATATCAACTATCTATTCACTATGTAACACAGTCTCCCACAAGGGTATGCATAGGTATGTGTATGCGTATGGGAAACAAGTAAACAAAGACACATGTGTATTCATGGTGTTCATGTGAATGGTTGCTACATTTACAGAAAAACTCATGTATATATGTACTCATATATGTTTTATTCTAATACAAATTATCTCATCACTAAAAATTACACAAACAATAAAGTATACATGCACAGAGAGGGATTGAACTTTGATCAAATGCTGTTTGACCATATCAACAGTCTCAGGCAGGAGCATCGCCACTTGGCAGCAAGTCAGGATCATGAATCACCATTTTTCTTCTTGAGCAGTTTTTTTCTCTGGTTGTCTCAGTGAGGAAAACAGAAAAGAAGGATGAGGGTTTAATAAGCAAAGGTAAAAGGACCTGGAACATCTGTTTATTTATCTAAATGTTTCGATGTTAAGGTTAGAGAGCACAAGGGATAGAGATGTATCTTCATTTGGAAACAGACTTTCCATTGTTGCTCTGGCAAAAGGAGTTTGGGAAGAGTTTTCTTCTCACCTGTAACTGCGTATGAGACCTCCATGATGTTTATAAAATTATACTTCTGCTTGAGGATCCCCAACATGGGAGAACTCGAAAAGCAGCCCCTCTGCTCATTGTGACTGGAGCTTATTACGGAGTAGGTGGAGCCTCTCATCATCTCCTCTCTTGGGAGGGACAGCAATTCCTTTTAACCATTTCTGTCCTATCTTCCCCAATTTGTGGATCATTCTCTTGGTGGAAAAGACAGAAGCAAGATGAGGATTGAGTAGTTCTGCCCTCTCTCTTCCATTGTTGCCATACCATCCATCACAGCAGATGTTCTGTTTCATAACTGATCTTCCTCTTAGCCCAACTTAGCTAAAAAAATAATTCCTGGATTGACTTTAGCATTCACTAGGAACCTTTGTTTGTTCTAGGCATCAATATTCCTGGTGTCCTTATAGCACTGTCTGTATTCATGTTGGTGATCAATGTATATTTGCTCATTCAGCCCATAAAAAATCGTGTTATACATGGCATGTATGCTACACAGGATATCTGAAGGATGGAAAGTTATGAGTCATGGAAGAAATTAATATTGAAAAAAGGTGATTGTGTGCAAATCAATAGCTACCAAGATGGATGCCTGCTCTCCTATTTATATAAAATATTTTTATGGTCATCGAAACATAAATGGAAGGCCTCCTTCACATACCTGAGGAAAATGGAGACCATGCTTAGGCCAGGTGAGTGGTGGTTAGGGGGCTCATTGGATGGAGTGCTGGGTCTGGAGTCTGGAGTCAGGAAGATCTGACATTGCATCAAGTAAGACACATATCGGTATGACCCAGGGCAAGTCCCTGAATCTCTGCCTCAGTGTCTTCAACTGTAAAATGGGGATAATAACAGTACTTCTCTCCCAGGGTTGCTGTGAGGATCAAATGAGGTAATATTCATAAGGCATTTAGCACAGTGCCTGGCACAGAGTAGGAATTATATAAATACTTAATCCTTTCCTCCCCACGATGAGTGTGGGGTAGGGGATGAGAACGTTTTCCCAAGTAATATTGAACAACGGACCACATTTGTACCATTTGACAATTAACTGAAAGGTGTAGGGAATGAGAAAAGCATATTCTTGCCTATGTTTACTGATGAAAAGCATTTGATTCAACAGAACAGATCTGTTGTTCAGTCTGTTCAGTCAGGTTCCACTCTCCATGACCCCATTTGGGGGTTTCTTGACAGAAATGCTGGAAGGATTTTCCCTCTCCTTCTCCAGTTCATTTTGCATATGAGGAAACTGAGGCAAACAGGGTTAAGTGACTTTCCCAGGGTCACACAACTAGTAAGTGTCTGAGGTTAGATTTGAACTCAGATCTTCCTGACTCCAAACCCAGTGCTTCCTACACTCTACTAGCTAGCTGCCTTTCACTTGACTTAGCACCATCTCTGATTTCCCTAGACATATTAGAGAGCTGGACTTGAAGTCAGGAGACGTGGGTTCAAATTTTCCACCTGAAACTTACAAGCTACATGACCCTGGGTAAGTCACTTCCTCTCTAGAAACCTCAGTTTCCTCATTTGTCAAATGGGGGTAGTCATACTCGTTATCCGCTTTGATATGTTGTTACAAGAAAAGTAAACCCCCAAGGGCTAAAAAAAATTCCTCTCTAACAAATGAGAACGAGTTATTTTCTCATAAAGAAATTACAAGTCCCAAGAGGAAGAATATAGAAGATTCCTAGAAATCCTCATTTTATCATCTTTGGCAACATCCACTGACTAGAAGACTGACATCTCTGCGATTCAATAAAAGGTTAAAGGAAGAGATTTCAGGGAATCCAGAGATCCAGCTTCAGATGACTATGTTGGGCAACGCCGAGAAGAAGCAGAGCCCTTTCAAATTTATTGTACAGGACTTGTTGCTCCGACTAATGAGAGAAGTCCCTGGGCTCTGGCCCCATCTTGTTTCTCTGATAAGCTAATGCAGTACAACCTCTCTGCACCAACTGGAAAAGTCCAATTCTTCTGAATAAAATGGCCCGTCCAAGAGCTAATATTTCAGGATTTCAAAGTTGAAAACCCACCACTGATAATTTATAGCCTAAACTTACTGAAAAACCATTCCTTGACAACCCATTTAATCAAAGCAAACCGTTTAACATTATGAAGGCCCCTAATTGCGGTCTCCCACAGCAGGCTTGCAAATCACCAGCGGAGGAATCACGGAAAATAACAAAATGAATACGCTGCACTCCGTTCCCGTTCCATTTCCAGATAGAGCATGGAAAATGAAGAATTCCATTCTCCGGGTAGTGATCTCCATGCATACTATAGTGTTTGTCCTGAATTTCATTGCTGTGGAAAAAAAGTCATGAAAAGTCTTGATTTAGTTGGCATTTAACGTGATTTTTATATAACTTCTGTGATATAATCAGCCACGATGGGAATCAGTGGGGAATCTTAAGGAGCAGTAAAAGCTTTAACTATTGTTCTTTCTGGGCTCTGATTGGTTTGCTGGGTATACAAAGCCCGAAAATCCCAGGTCACATATACCGACTGTAGAGACCCATTATGATTGAGTGGAGTCCAGCGTCATCAGCCTCTCTCAAGTAGCCAGCCAGTCAGGAGGCAAGAAAGACAATAGGTAGGTTGGAATAGCCGTAAAGAATGTGTCACTGTAAATCAAATTTCATTTCTGCATAGCTGGGAATAGTAATGTACAAGCCATAGGCAAGTATATTAATGTCTCCTGCTATCCATAAATGAAAAATCATGCACACTCCCATCTTCTTTATTGTTATTCCAACATAGCCCCTTTTTTATTAGATTCTTTGTTTTATTTTTTTTTAAAGAAAAAAAGGATATTGTACCAATGCTTAAAAGTATTTCTCCCCTCCCTGTTGGGTTCCTAAAGGATTTCTTTGTGGTAAATAAACACATTGTCTCTCCCTCACACTGATTGACTAGTGATGTGGTTAGAACTCCCCCGTATTCAATTCCTCCGTCTCTTAATGGGGATCTGGAAGAAGCGATCGGATAAATGACCAGGGCCTTCTTTGCACCTAATCCATTGGCATTTGAAAAATGATGGAGGCGATGCGGAAATACACGGTGACAAATGCTGGCGGCCCTTTCCAGCTGCATTCTAAGTCTGCTTAGGCAGGCATTTAATTTGGACATAATGAAACAGTTATTGTATGCCACCAAAAACATCAGAGTTATTAAAAACATATTTATGGATGCCCGGCTTGTCACGGTATAGATACGGACCTCTGCCATAGCTGCTCCTTCTCAGGAATGGGCTTTTAATCACTAAAAGCTACATACTAAATGTGCAATAATTGTTGGAGTAATTCTATAGACTGAGATGAATTAGGACGACTATTGGAAGTTGAATAAATACTAATGAATAATTTCAAATATATACGTATAATTAGGTCTAGAAATGAAGATATACAATATATGAATTTACTCTCATTAAATATTCATAGGCCTTCAGTACATGGTGAATAATATCTTTACTGTATATATTTAAAGGATCCTAGATCCTTGGAAGAAAGCTCAGAGGTCACCTCATCCGTTTCCTCACTTTGCACATAGGGAAACTGAGTCTCAAGAGAGAGGGTCATGTGACTTCTAGTTCAGTCCCCTTATGACTATATTATGCTATCTCTGTTGTGGCAAGGAGTTCTTAGTATGGGTATTCCGTCCATCAAAGTATCCTCCTATGACTTAGGAGAAAAATCTTGGGAGTTACCCAAAGTACATTGAGATGAAAGAATATCTCCAGGGCCACACAGGACTCCAAGCCTAGCCTTCTAGATATTTTGGCACATTGCCTCATAACACACACACACACACACACACACACATATTGAGGGGGTTGGACCAGATGGCCTCTAAGATCCGTGATCCCACCATCCTATGATTCATGATATCGACTCAAAATCACATATTGGCAGCCTCTATTTAATAGGATTATTGCCTAGAAAGAGGAGCATCACAACATAGTGGATGGACAGCTGTCTTTGGAACCAGGAATATCTGGGTTCAAATCCTGCCTCTGACACATACTGTCTGTGTGACCCAACCGGTCAGCTCTAGGCAACTTTCTAAGAGTGTAAGTCACAAAGATGGCAGTCATTTATAGAGTGAGTTTCCTCATCTGGGAGTTCCCTATACCAACCAAATCACAAACCTACTCCCTACCTCTGTTCTTGTTGTCTGGAATAAGTGTGGAACAGCAAAAGAGAGCCAAGAAAGCTCCCAGCAAGGGATTATCACCCAGCCCTGGGGAAGAGTCATGGAAGAATGGACAGGAATAGACAGTTTGAATTCTGCAGCCTTCAAGGGCTGTCCCGCCCCCCACTGAAACCACAACTCTCTTGGAATGTTGAAAGAGGTTCGGGATGTCCCCGTGCCTGCCAGAACAGATGTGAAGGGTTAAAACATTTTTCCAAAGGTTTTTTTTTTTTTCCTCCCACTTTTTCTTTAAGAGAAGTCTTTTGTAAAGGCTATGATGGGGAGGAAAGAAATAGCAATGCAGATGATATTACTGTAGATGAAGCTTCATTTCTGAATAGCTGGGGAGATTAATTCACTTTGCTGCAAGGTCTTCATTACTACCCCCGCTCCCCCAAAATGAAATATCACATACGGCAACTTCTTTGCTCCATAGGTCATAATACTCTGCTGATCACAGCCGGGCTGGGCGAGATTATGGAAAACGAGACCCCAGCTAATGCCCTCGAACTCTGTCTGCATGCCAAGGAGAGGAGGCAGGTGCAAGGATGCTACATAAAGTGGGTTCACCTGTTACCACGCCTTCCAATTATGACTCGGGATGGATAGGGTGCCAAGAGGGGTGTACAGGCTCCGAAGACATCCCTCTACTTCCCAGAAATGGCCACAGCTCAAAATTGCTGACCTGGTTGGCCAAGTCTTTCAAAAACTCTTCCTTCTTCTGCCTCTGCTGTTTTCCATGGTGTGGTCTTCCAAGTACATGGCCTGGCAATGGAAGGCTGAAATAAGAGTAGATGGAGGAATAAAGGAAAAGACTGAATTAATGCCCTACCACATGAGACATGTGGATCCCACAGGGCTTACACTCTTGTGTGATGCTGAAGTGGAGTGAATCTTAGGTACTTACTAGCTGGGAGACCACAAGTGAGCTACTTCAAACCTCTGTGCCTTAGTTTCCTCATCTGTAAAATGGAGGGAATTGAATCTGATAGCCTCTAAGGTCTCCTCCAGCTCTAACTCCGTGGTACCATGATGTGGTCCCCACCATCTTTCTTTTCTGCATTAGACTTGATGAAAAAGAAACACTGTAATAGTTGCTCCATTTCAATCTGTTTTTCTTTATTCTTTTTTCCTTTCAACATAAGCAAAGCTAAATGGAAACCTTTTCCTTACATTTTTTGTTGAGTTGTTTCAGTCATGTCCTATTCTTCATGACTCCATTTAGGGTTTTCTTGGAAAAGATACTGGAGTGATTTGCCATTTCCTTCTCTAGCTCATTTTATGCAAGAGGAACTGAAGCAAACAGAGTTAAGTGATTTACCCAAGGTCACACAGCTAGTAAATGTCTGAGACCAGATGTGAACTTGAAACAAAGGAGTCTTCCTGACTCCAGGCCTGGCACTCCAACCACTGTACCAGCTAGCTGCCTGCTAGCCACTCTCTGAGAGTACACTAACCACCAGTGATAATCTAGCCTGACTAAATGGCACAGTAGATAAAGTACTAGACTAGGAATAAATATCCAGTCTCAGACACTTCTTAGCTTTGTGAGCCTGGGCAAGTCCCTTAACTTCTGCCTGCCTCAGTTTCCTCAGTTGTAAAATGGGGATAATAAGTGTGCTTACCTCCCAGGGTTGTTGTGAGTGTCAAATCAGATAATGTTTGTTAAGTGCTTAGCACAGTGCCTGGAAAATAGTAGGCGCCTAATAAATGCTTGTCCCTCCCCTTCCTGTAGTGTCCACTTATGATTTCCATTCCTGTTCTGTCTCTTCCTGTGTACTGACACCTCTTCCACTCCTTGCTCATTTGTTTGGCAGTTGTTCCTTGACTCTGTCAAGTGTAGGTTAGTAAAAGGTGGGGGGCAGGGCCACCACAATTAAGCCTTTAGGGAGGCAAAACTGAGTGGAGAAGGCTTCCATAGGAAGTAGTGAGATCTTGACTCTGAATTCCAGGAGAGTCAAAGCCTTAACACACAACCTATCTAAATGTTGTCTTTCCTAATGGGGAAATGTTTAATATGAAATTATAAGTAGAGCCTATATCAGATTGTACTCTGTCTTGGGGAGGGGGGAGGAGAGGGAAGGAGAGAAAATTTGAAACTCAAAAGCTTGTGGAAGTGAATGTTGAACACTAAAAATAAATTAATTTTTAAAATAAAGGTTGTCTTTCCACCTGCACCCATCAGAGTACTCAGCAGACAACAGGTACTTAATAGCAGATGTTTGTGGAATGAATGTTAGATGGCCACTTGTTGGGGATGTTTAGAGGGAGACTGATGATTCAGCTAAGGCTTGGACTAGAAAAACTCTAGGGTCTTCTTCAACCCTATGATTCTAAGAATTGTTTATTTGTGACTGGTATCACTTTTCAGGTTTGATTTTGTATGGATGTAATTTGAGTATAGAGCACTCCCAGGAAGGATACTTCCTCTACTAATGCAAGTTAGGAACTACTCTGTAACTTATGAAAGAATCAATGGTTAGGTGAATGGATGGATGGGTGAGTGGCAAAATGAATGAAAAAAGCATGTATTAAGTGCTTACTATGTGCCAAGTACTGTGCTAAACACTGGAATAGAGAAATAGTCAGTCAGTCCCTCCCCTAAGGGAGCTTACACTTTAATTGGGGAGACAATACATAGAATAAAGTCCATTATCGGGGTATAAAGAAAATCTTAGAGTTGCTTGGGGCTTTAAAAAGGAAAGTGACTTGCCCAGGGTCTCAGAGCCAGTTTATGTTGGGGCAGGACTTGAATCTTGGTCTCCATTGGCTTAGAATTTAGACTCCTTGGAGGCAGGGACTAGGTCACTTTTGTCTTTGTGGCCATGGTACTGACATAGAGGTGTCTAATAGATGTTTCTTGATTGATTGATCAGTTGAATCCTGACTCAGAGGCTAGAGCTCTGTCTTCTCCTCCAGATTGCCACTCATTAATTTTAATTATCATTGCATGTTCTTTGGGGGAGAGGTGAAGCAACAAGAAATTCCCACAACATTCAACACTGATACTGCTAGTCTGTGAACAGGACCAGGAAAAGAGATTCCCCCTGGAGACCTGTACTTCCCTGATTTACAAATCCTACCCTCTGGCTCACTTAGCTGCTCCTCAGAAAGACTGAGAGATGACAAAGATGAAAATGATAAACAACATACATGCAGCTCTTGAAATTTTGCTAAACACTTCACACACTTTATCTCATTTGATCGGGAAAACAACCGAGTGAGGAAGGTGCCGGGTATATGATTACCCCCACTCTTCAGATGGGGAAACCAAGATTCAGAGGAGTTAAATGACTTGTCAAAGTCATCCCAATGGGGTGGGATGCAAACGCAAATATTTCTGTCTCCAAGTCACCTCAGGGTAGTAAGGACTACCCTGTCTTAGAGTCAGGTGAGAGAACCTGGGTGCAAATCCTGATCCTGAAATTTATTGGCTGTGGGACCCTGGGAAGATCACTTCATCCCTTTGCATCTTGGTTTACTCATCTGAAATATGGGTCCAGGGATTGTAGCCTCTCATGTAAGAGGTATTGTATAAATATTTACTGACTGAGTAAATGAATGAATAGACCATTTAAAAAGAATTTCTCCTTGTTTTCAATAGAAATGGCCTAAAGATGGCTTAAAAGATACAGACATTAATGGGAGAACCCCATTCTTTTGCCTTCAGAATTTCAGTGATGACTGAAAATCTAGAACATAGAAGTTTCTACAATGATAAACAGGTCGAGCTTGGTAGGTTGAGGTGATGTGGCTTTCTTTAAGTAAAGATAAATCCCACATCTTGATTTTGTGTTTACAAATCTCTACCAGATGTGCGTGTGTATGGATGTGCACATACTTCTAAGAATAGCTCCACAATGTATATTCAAAAATAATAGAATCATGGCTCTCGAGTCATAGGGGTTTTCAGGGACCATCTAGTCCAATTCCTTCATTTTACAGATGAAGAAACTGAGGCCCACAAAGATTAAGTGATTTACCTAAGGTCACATAGCTAGTAGGAGCATGGTATTGTAGATACAGGGTTGGAAAGGACTTCAGAGGCCATCAAGTGAAACCCCCTTATTTAACAGATAATAGGGACTTACCCAAGCCACCCAGGTAGAACTCAGAAGAAGGGCAATTTGAGTCTCATGTGGTATCCTTGCATACTCCCATATGATCCTGAGTTCTTGAAAGCTAGACCAGAAAAAGGTATGTTCTGGCAGGTCTGACCAAGCTGGGAAGGCTCCAGCCATGGGCCTCCATGATGGACATGCCTGTCAGTCTTCTGAGAACCAGCCTAGTTAGGATTAGAGAAGCTCAGCCCCCTTTGATCCCTCCCATCTTCATTGGCTATGGGGGTCATGACTTTTTTTGGTTGCAGCAAAAATCAAAGACAATTCCATTCAATGAGCATTGGTCAAGCAAGGTGCCATGCCAGGCACTGGGCACTACACCTTCTACCAGTTTGGGGAGCACCCATGGAAGCAAAATAAGCTGATCCTAAAGTATTGGACACAGAGACAATTCAGATTGATGAAGCAAAGCTAATGTGGACATTGGACAGCTCATGCTCAGAGCTAGTGAAGGGGTGAAGAATGGAAACCCATGATGAGAATAAACAAAGATAGTTCAACACCTTTAGGATCCCTCAGATTTAATCGGTCTTCCTCATCTTCTGAGTTATCTGTGTGACGTTGGATAAGTCATTTAATGTCATTTAATTAAATGAGGACATTGAACTCAATGTCTCTGAAGTTCCACACAGCTCTAGATCTTCAATTCCTATGAGGAAAAAAGTATTGTACCTACAGGTAAAAGTGAATATCTAAAGTCAACAATTGCTATTCTACAGGGGCAATGAAGGCACATGCTCCATACCTCTTGAGAATCAATCAATCAATCAACAGGCATCTATTGAGCATCTACTATGTTTTGAGCACTATGCTAGGCACTGGGGATAGAATACATGAATGAAACAATACCTCCTCATAAAGAGTTTATGATCTGATGGGAGACACATAAAATATCTGCAGCAGAAAATAAATTGAATGAATACAAATCTATACAAAGTAGTGAGATGCAAGGTAACTTGTCAGGGAAGGTCCTAGCGGTTATGTATTAGGACAGGTTTCATGCAGAAGATATTGCTAGAGCTACATCTTAAAGGAAGGGGGAGCCTCTATGAGACAGAGTGCACTCATGGTGTAGGGCTGACCATTGCAAAGGCATGGGGATGGGAGATGGATGGTTGTGAGCTCACATCAGTGAAGAGGCCAATCTGGCTGGATTGAAAAGTGCAGGAAGGGGCGTAATGTCCCATGAGGTTGAAAAGAAAGGAGGAGAAAAAGCTGGGAAGCCCTTTAAAACTGAAACGGAGGAGAATATATTCTGTTCCTGATGCAAAAGAAAGTCACTGGGGTTAGTTGAGTAAGGGAGTCATGAGGTGAAGGATTCCAGTTGCAAAACTAGCTATACATGAACCAATTTGAAAATTAGCTTGATTTAACAATGCACATTTTTACAAGGGTGTTTTTTTTCTCAACTTGTAGAGAGGATGGAAGGGGGAGGAATAAAGTTGCTGGGGGTAGGAGGAAGACAAGAAAGAAAAGAAGGCTATTGAAGCATTTCTTAATACCTAGAAGATAAGGTCAGAACAAATCATGGAGAAGCAGGATAGCTTTGAAAGTGACATGGTGAATCTGTTATACTTAAAGGCATGAGCTGTCTGTACATGAGGGAAATTTGCAGTTTCATTTGTAATCCTCTTTTTCTGTTTCTGCTACATATGTGGAAATATTCGTTTATTCGGTGGTAGTTGAGTTCAGAATAAAAAGAACTAAAGTCAAGTCCTTTTCTCAGAGATAAGATTTAGTAATCATATAGCATCAGAAATTACAAAAAGATATGGGGGTGGTAGTGACTGCAACCTCAATATGAATCAATAGGGAGTCTAAGATGGCATTGGAAAGCTTAGGGCTACATTAAGAAAGTAGAATGTCTGGGTCTAAGGAAACACTAATTATGCTGCCTCTACTCTGGCCAGACCACTTCTCAAGACAACAAATATTTATTAAGCACCTACTGTGTGTCAAGCATTGTGCTAAGTGCTGGGGCTAACAAAGGAAGATAAAAACAGCCTCTGCCTTCAGGGAGCTTACAGTCTAATTGGGAAGACAACATGCAAACAACTATATACTAACAAGATATAGACAGACAGATAACTAATTAGAGAGATATGATAAATTGGAGATAATCTCATCTACAATACACCTGAAGGTACTAGCTAAAATCCTACCTTTTACAAGGTTTTCTCAATCCCCTTTTAATGCCAGTGCCTTCCCTCTATTGATTACCTCTAGTTAATCCTATATAGAGAATTTGTACATAGGTGACTTTTTTTGGTTTGGGTTTTTTTTTCCTTGCATTAAACTGAGAGCATCTTGGGAGTATGAACTGTCTATCTTTTGTCTCTCTTTGTATCTCCAGTGCTTGGCACAGTTCAGTCACTTTTCAGTTGTGAACAATGCTTCATGACCCCATTTGGAATTTTCTTGGCCAGGATACTGGAATAGTATCATTTGCCATTTCCTCCTCTGGTGTATGTTACAGATGAGGAAACTGAGGTAAACAGGATTAAATGATTTGTGCAGGGTCACACAGCTAGTAAGTGTCCAGGGTCAGATTTGAACTCAGGAAGATAAGTCTTCCTGACTAGGTTGGGCACTCAAGCCACTGCACCCCCTATGTGCCCACATTGGCACATAATAGGTGACTAATAATTATTTGTTGACTGACCACCATTTGGAAAAGGTGTTATTCCTCTTCACTGTTTCCAGAAGAGAACAACAAGAAAGGGGAAGGGTCTCAAGGTGATGCCATATAGGACCCGACTGAAGAAAGTGGGGAGGTGTAGCCTCCCTCAAAAGTCCCTACCTTTAAAGAGCTTACATTCTAATACAGGTATATGCAAGTACATGAAAGATGGTGCATCAAAGCAATTCTTCTTTATTCCTGCATGAATTGGACTGAAGTGAGACAGAGTTATGCAGATGTCAGCCTCCCTCTCTCTCCCAGAGTCATCAAAGTCCAGTGGCAGGACAAAAGGCAGGAGGACTGGCCATGACCCAGGATATAGTGAATGACCTTGGCATCTTCCATGTCTGATCAAACTCTAAGCCCTCCACAGTGCCTGCCTCAGCTGCCAAAACCAAGTGGACAAGGTATCATGTGTGCCTTGAATTGCAAGTAACTAAGTTATCTTTCCAGTCCTCAGTTTCCTCATCAGTAAAATAAAAGGGTTGGATAAAGTAATCTCCAAGGTCCTTTCCATTTCTGAAATCCCTTGATCCTGTGTCAGGATATTCATTACCAGATTGTCCTTGCAGGACCTGCAGTGTACATAGATGAATGTTTTAGTTTGTGGGCTCAGCTGCCATGACATGCTCTGAGTAGGATATGACACTCCATAGTCAAACCCATAACGCCACTTTCTGGTAGCTTTACTATTTCTTTTTATAATGATTTCGTCCTTAATTTGGACTTATTTCAAGGAGAAAGATGTTAACTATTTCAAAGTGATGGGATGTTTTAGTCTGGGCTGGAAGCCTGTTCCTTGAGAATGGCTTAATTAACATTTCTAGGTTCATAACATTTTCATTTATTCATCTTTTTGTTTTTAAATGGTTTTTTAAGTTTTCCAGAGACGGCGATCTCACGTTCCTAATGGATTGTAAGAGGAAGAGTGGCCTGGTGGGATCTGCATTCTTATTAGCTTCCAGATTCACATTAGGAACAAAAAGAGTTTAAGCAGAAGAGGTCCATCGTGCTAATAAAAAGAGAAACGTATTTTTAGTTCAGCCAGGAGATAATGTGGTAGGGAAGCTGCCATCCAAACCCTCATCAGGCAGAAGGTGCATTGGCCAACTCTGGGGTATCCAATGACCTTGTGAAAGGACAAATATTTTTCTACCCAGGATGCAAAAAGGCTATCTCTAGCCTAGTTTGTGGGGGTAAAAACTCCGCAAAAACCCAGAATTTCTGAGTTTGAAGATACTTCAGAGGCCACCTAACCCAAGTGGGACCTGAACAAAAATCCCTTCTGTAACAACTAACCTCTGGTCATCCAGCCTCTCCCTGTAGCCCTGCAGTGACAAGGAGCTCACTACCTCCCAAAGCTCCCATTCTCATTTGGATCAGCTCTCATTATTAGGAAGGGTTTTTTCTTATAGTCATCCTAAAATTGCCTCTTCACAAATTTATAACTATCTTCGTTGGTCAAAAAGAAATCCCTCTATCTAGTTTTTAGAGTCTTACACAATCTATCCCCAACAAACCTTTCCAGTTGGACATCACTATTCCTTCCACACTCTCCTAATTTAGCCAAACTGACCTTCTGTCTATTCATCACTCATAACACAACCATCTAGCCATTCAATGCCTCTGCACCAGCCATTTCCCCATGCCAGGAATGCACACCATCTTCATCTCCACCTCAGAGTCCCTCTTTTCCCTGAAGATGTGAGTCATATGCCATCTTCTCTATAAAGCTTCCCATTTCCCATGGCTACTTGTGACCTTGGTCCAAACTATCTTGTATGTTATTACTTTGCATATATGTATAGTTATTCATTTTACTTATGCTATATACCTACATATGTACTTGTTCTCTCAGCCATTAGAATTGTAAGGATTGTTCCATTCTTCTTGCTTACATGTCCAACACGCAGCTCAGTGCCTGGCACACAGTTGAAGATTGATAAATGCTTGTTATTGCTTAGCAGCCTCGACTATAGCTATCAGACCCCCCAAGTCTTCTTTTCTCCAGTTTATACACCCCTCCTTTTTATTGACTTTCATATCTCATACCCATGAGGACCTTCATCATCCTGGCTGCCTCCCTTGCTCATGGTCTCCAGATCATCAATGTCCTTATTTATGAAAGCCCAAAGGGCTTAAGAGAGGTATGTGTTGTGAGTGAACTTGACAGAAGGGTTGAGTCAAAGCATTGAAATGATGAAGCCTGAAGATTGCAGCAAGGCAGCTCTCGAGATATGGGCTAATTGACTTCTTTCTTTTGGAGGATAGGAGAAGCAGTAGCTTAGACCACTGCTATATGCCCAGTAAATGCTCAATAAATATTTGCTGGAATAAACTGAATTAAAAGTGTCTTGACTAGGAGTTGACTCCCATGTTCTATTGCTGAGTGACCTAGGAAGGTCACAATATCACTGGGCTGTAGCTTCCATGTTTGCTAAACAGAGGCAGCTTTGAATAGTGGAAGGGACATTGGAATTGAATAGGAGGACCTAGTTCAAATGTTTACTCTGCTACGTGCTGACTTGATGGAACAAGTCCTCTCACCTCTCACCTGACTCTCTTCAGCTGAGTGGAGCGATAGACAGAGGACTGGACCTGGAGTCAAAATGACCTGAATTCAAATCCAGACTCAGACACTTACCAGCTATGAGACTTAATCTCTGTCTGCCTCAATTTCTTCATCTAAAAAATGGGGATAATAATAGCACCTCCCTCCCAAAGTTATTGTGAGAATCAAATGAGATCATGTTTGTAAAATGTTTTGCAAATCTTAAAGAACCATGTAAATGCTAGCTGATATCATCATCTTTATCATCATCATTACTATTATCATTCAAATGAAAGGCTTGGATCATGGGGCCTCTGGGACTCTGTGTGACTCTAAGTGACCCTGTGCCACTAGTCAGGAAGACCCACATTCGCATCCCACCTCTAGCACATACCACACGCATGACTCAGGCACATCATGCAACTCCCTAAGACCATCCCTTGCAGGATGGGTGTTCATCTGCATTGGGAGAGGACATTTCCCCATTGGAAACTGGTGAAATCATATGCCCAATCCAAAAAAAGAAATAAAATCAAAGGACCAATCGCCAATGTTTCTATCCTGCTCTAGAACCACCAGTGCTAACTGTACCTGCTAAATTCAGCACCCTGAGGCACAACTTCATTGTCCCTGCCCTAAACATACCCCTACCACCTTTTATCCCAAAACACATTTGAGTATATTTACATACTAAAGAGTATAAGATTAGAGGCAGCTAGGTGGCGCAGTGGAGAGCACCAGTCATGGAGTCCAGAGGACCTGCGTTCACTTGCTCCTGAGTGATTCTGGATAAGTTACTGAACCTCTCTCTGCCTCAGTTTCCTCAACTGTAAAAAGGGGAAAATAATAACCCCTCCCTCCTCAGGAGGCTGTGATGATCCCATAAGATATGTGATGTGGTTAGCACATTGCCAGGCACATAGTAGGTGATATATAAATGCTTATTCCTTGCTTCCTTATAGGGCCATAGATTTATAACTGTGCCTGATACATAGTAGGCACTTCATAAATTCTTCTTGACTTGACTTGACTTGGAGGTCATTAAATCTAACTCCTTCATTGTAACAGACTATAAAACTGACTCACAGAGAAGTTAAGCGACTTGACCGTGGTCACACAGCAAATATCTGATGTGTCCCAGTTCTTTCTCCTCCACTCATTGACCTTCTCTGTTCTTCCCTCCCTGCTAGACATCTAGGAGTGTTCAGGAAGCATGGGGTTCACATCTGTTTCCAATAAACTCTTGTCCAGGATTTTCCTGAGAGCCATCATAGTTTCTCTTTTGACCTCCAGGAATACTGAGCTACTATTTAGAAAATGCTTTGTGGGGGTGGGGGGGAGGGGGGGTTGGATGCTATGGTCCAGAAAGCAGTACACTACGGGACTGATAGCTGGGCATCTGCCCACCAGCTTAATTGAATCACCATCATCCAGACTGATAATCCATAAGGGGGGGGAGACACTTTGAAAATGTTATTGTAACACTTCTGTGTGACAGAAGCACATGGGGGGGGCAGGGAGCACTGTGTTTGAGGAGCTGCCATTAATGAGGATTTATTCTCTGGCAAATAAACCAGTCTTGTGAGAAGGATCCATGGTATCTTCAAAGAGAGAGAATGCAGCTGAAATATGGAAAGCAAATGAGTGAGAAGCACTAGTTACTAAGATGCTTCAGAAAACTGAGCCTCAGAAAATCCCTCCTCTGCCATAAGCCTTTAATTCCTGCCTGCTCTCCATTGCCCAAGAAGTTCAAGGGTTAAACCATCCCAACATGCCTCACTCTCAATTTAGAAAACGGGAAATCTTCCATAAATCAAAAGTTACAAACAGACTTTGTAATGTCATAACTCTTGAGACGGCTTTCCCTTTGATTGATTCCTATACATACATTCTGTCTGATTACCATAATGTGCTCTGCTGGGACAATCCGAGCGGGATGGAAAGAAGAGAGCCAGCAAAGAGGTAAATAACAAATGGACCTGACTCCTCCTCATCGAGAGTGATTTCCCTCCACTGTTCCATCATATCAACTGGGAAAGAGAGTCGTAGGGTTTGGGCAATCAATTACAGATATGTGTAGAGGCAGACACAGTCATTTCCCTGATTGTCACCGGTCGAGAGCAGTGACACCGAGAAGTGATCCATCAGTCGATTTTTCCTGACAAGCCTGAGAAAGATGGTAGACACTTGTAGACTCGCCAGCCCCTGGATTGGTTGGTTGTTCACACTGAAAAATCGCTGTGTTCCAAACATATCTAAACCTTTAAAAACCTTAGTTTCAAGATTTCACATATTTCTGGAAAATATTTAGAACTATTACCAAGACTCTAATAGCATCACATACAGGAAGGTAATGGAAACTTACAGGCTGAAATGGGATGGACCAATTGGAAGCTTTGCCATGTGTTTTTTGGGGCAGGCTATGGGGATGTGAGTGGGGGGGGAGGCGGGAAGATTTTTCCCTTCAGAATTCCCCAACACTTTACCCTTTTAATTGCAAAGAGAATTTCTGAATAGACACAGAACTAGTCTGGCTCCTGCTTTCAGTTTTGTCCTTTTTTGCCTTTAGCAAGAGGAGGGGGAGAGTTGAATATAATATCAGAGCATCAGTGATTTAGAGCTGGAAGGAACCTTACAAGTCCATAACCATCATCTTACAGATGAGGAAACTGAGACCCAGAGAAATGAAATAACTTGCTTGAGGTCATCCAGATAGTAAGGAGTACAGCCAGGATCACAGAATCATAGATTTGCCATCTAGTCTAACCTCCAAATTTTGCAGATGAGGAAACTGGGGTCCAGAGGAGTTAAATTACTTGCCTGAAATCACATGTGGCAGCCCAAATGCAGTATTCTCCCTATTGTCTTCTCCAAATATTTGCTTTATTTCAAGGAAGGCAGCATGGCCCTGAGAAAAGAACACTGCATTTGGGGTGACTTTATGCAGGTTGCTTACCCTCTCTCAGTCTCAGTTTCCCCATGTGTGAAATGAGTAGCAGGTTATCTACATGACCTTGGAGGTCCCCTGCAGCTTCAAATCTCTTATCCTGGGATCTCTCTGGAACATAACTGGAGATTTACCTCTGAACCAATATGCTAAGCACTGGAAAAAAATCATGGCTCTCGAGTCGGGAGCATGGGTTCAAATTCCAGCTGTCCTCTTACTATCTGTGTGATCCTGGACACGTTTCATCTCTCTGGACTAGATTCCTCATTGGTGGAATGAAGAGACCTACCTCTAAGACAACCTCTAAGTGTGTCCTAGGTCTCATTCTCGGTGAGGGTGAGCCTTGCCAGAGCCCTCAACCACTCAGGCTGCAGCTCTGAGGAGACATACAGGTCAACTCCCATCTCTCGTCTCTTCCATTGACTTTGACCTTCAGGAGCCAACCCTACCAGATGCCATTCACTAGTGCTGCCACCTAGTGGAATTAACTATAAAACAGCATTCTGAACGAATGTTGGGGAATAGAAAAGTGGCCAATCTAAATTAGAAGTAGAAAGTTAGGTGTTTCAGAAAGTGATTGAAGCCTACTGGGTCCACTGTAGCTTTCTGTTCTGACCTGGGTGTCCTAAAGTAGAAAAAGGCATTCAACCAGCCTGAAAAGCACCTTTCCAGGAAGCAGCTAGGTAGCAAATACACATTTGAGTGTGACTTGCTGTGGCCATCCCCTCTCAACAACCGGGTACTAAAAGTGCTGTCAGAGCTGAGGGGAACCTTTAGGGATTATCCAGTCCAACTCCTGGGTTTCTACAAATCCAAAAGTCAAGGTCCAGTATAGAGAACTTGGCCAAGGTCTCACTGGTGGCACAACAGGACATTGAACCCAGCTCTCCCAACTTCACATACAGCTTTCTTTTCATTCTATCACGCTGCCTCTCTAAATCTGGGCACTGGTTTTAACTCTTGTCCTAACTTCATGTGAAAGAACTAAGTACTTCTGAGCCTTAGGTTCTTCCTCTGTAAGATGAGGGGGGTTGGGCTCAATGGCCTTTAAGGTACCTTCAAGTTCTAACAAGTCCATGAGTCTATGTATCACTCCCTCCCAACAGTCTTTTTCCTCCTGGCCATGGTCGATCTCAAACTAGCCCTGCAGAGTCCCAGACCCTTCCATGTAAATCACCAAGAAATATTATGACCTTCTGCAGAAATTATGTTCTGCATTTCAAAGTTCATCCATTTCTAAATGGCAGAAGTCTTTGTTCAGCTGGGTTCCTCAAAGCATTTGACCCTCCCCCTCCCCAATTCCCTTCCCTAAATCTTCTGGCAGTTGTTAGCACTACCTCTCCATCAGCCCTCCGAGGTTTAGAAGGTTCAACACTTTGGGACTTGTGCCATCAGCCCACTTTCCATTCTAAAAAATACCAAATGATTCTTATTTTAAAGCAAGATACCATAGGATAGGGATGGGGTTGGAGCTGTGAGATCAATGACATAGGGAACTCCTGGGTGAGGAAGTTCCCTCTACTATTGCAAGAAGAACCTCCTCTGTTAAGACTCCTGGGAGGTGAAGTGACCTACCAAAGTTATACAATCAGTATCTGTCTAAGGTAGGTCTGGAGCCCAGGTCTTCCTGTCTTTGAAGCCAGCTCTCCATCCACTTGACCAGACTGACTTTCATGAGGACAGTTGCTGCTCATCGATGTTATTTGGACCCAACCTGTGCTTCTATCAGCATAAGAAGCTCCCTGGTAAGGAGAAGCCCTCTCCTGAACCATATAGGCAGCCATTCTGTAACTAAGATTTTGACTGTTCCTTGCCATGGATCACAAAATCAATATATGCCAAGGGTGGAACTTGAACCCAGCTCTCTCTCTCTCTCCTCTCTACCACTCTGTCTTTTTTTTAAATCAATTTAGCTTTTTCACTGGCCTTTCGCTCATTTCAGTTTCTCATAACCCCATGAGGAAGGAAGGGATAAAAAGCTAGCAGAACAACATGCCTACTGTGTGTAAGACAGAGAGCAAAACAAACAAAATGCCCTCAATGCTCTGCCCTCAGTGAGCTTACATTCTCTGGGTTGAGGGAAAGGGCATAACATCTGAGAGCATATTATGGTAATTTGAGGAAAAGGGAGAGAATCTTAACAATCACTGGATCAGGAAAGGCTTCCTGTAGGAGGTGGTACTGGGTCTAAACTGTGAAAGAAGCAAAGGATGCCAAGTGGGGGTGATGAAGTTGTCTTTTTCTAGCCTAGGGCTTCAGATGCCAACCTCCCTGCCTTCTGGGTTTCCATGACTCGCCTGTCAAATGAGGACAGCCTCGATTCCCATCTATTCTGAGTGGCACATTTTCTACCTCATGGGGAAAAAGGAGAGAATACACATTTATTAAGCACCTGCTACGTGGCGGGCACTGTGTAAAGTGCCTTATGATGTTGTCTCATTTCATCCTCACAACAGCCCTGGGAAGCAGGTGCTGTTAGTATGCCCATTTTATAATTGAGAAAACTGAGGCAGACAAAGGTTAGGTGACTTGCCCGGGGTCACACAGGCAGGAAGTGTCTGAGGCTGGATTTGAATTCAGGTCTTCCCAACTCCAGGTCCAGTGTTTTATTCACCCAGTCACCTTGCTGCTTTATGGGATTACAATAAAGGTAAAATGAAATAAAAGAAGCAAAAGACCTTTGAAAAAAGCATGAATGAGGGGTGGCTAGGTGGCACAATGAGTAGAGCGCTGGCCCTGGAGTCAGAAGGACCTGAGTTCAGATCCAGCCTCAGACACTTAACACACACACACACACACACACACACACACACACACCCCAAAAAAAACAAAAACTACCAGTGTGACCTTGAGTAAGTTACTTAACCCTAATTGCCCTCCAAAAAGCAAAAAAAAGCATGAATAGATAAAAGGGCAGCATACAGAGTGGAGAGCTGGCATCAAAGGCAGGATGTCATGAGATCAAGTCTGCCTCCCTAAGCCCTGGAGTGGCAGAATTGTGCATCTGTCTTAGTGAAAGGACTTTCCTCACTAGTTCCCTGAGCTGATGAAATCACAGCTCTGGGCCCAGAAGAAAAAATTTTAAATACATACATGCATGCATACATATATATATAACACATATTATATATAATAATCATATAGTGTTTTGCTCTAATTTTCCAATTATTCACCAATTTTTTCATGGCAAAGGAGTCAATGAAAAGAGCCTTGAAGCATGATACCTTCCCCAACCCCTGTTGGCTGGTGAGGGGATGCCCAGGCAACCAGCAGATCTGGCAGAGGGGAGGGGGAGAAAGGGGAAGGGGAAGAGAAAGGAAAGGAGAGAGGGAGAGAGAGGAGAGAGAGGAGAGAGAGAGAGAGAGAGAGAGAGAGAGAGAGAGAGAGAGAGAGAGAAGGAGAGAGAGAGAGAAGGAGAGGGAGAGGGAGAGGGAGAGAGAAAGTGATCTGAGGAACTGAGATAAACAAGGACTCCTTCACCCCTGGCTTAAATGGCCCTCGGTGATGGCTTCAGCACCTACACTCACAACTTCTTGGTGTTCTCATTATGAGTCATCCACCATATAGTGAAAAAGGACATTAATGAGGCATTTGGTTACACTAATAACAATAATAAATATCAGCTAGCATTCATATAGCACATGCTATGGACCAAGCACCACACTAAGCACTTTACAGATAGTATCTGATTTGATCTTCATGATAACCTACCTGGAAACTGTTCTTATCTCCATTTTACAGTCGAGGAAACTGAGGCAGTTGTTTCTGATCAGTTGTCTCAATCATGTTTGACTCTTCATGACCTCATTTAGGATTTTCTTGGCAAAAGAAGCCGTTTCCTTCCCTGGCTCATTTTACAGGTAAGGAAACTGGGGCAAACAGGATTAAGTCACTTGCCCAGGCTCATACAGCTAGTATCTGAAGCAGTATTTGAACTCAGTGTTCTAGTCAGTGGCCTCACTATTCTGTGCTTGTCAGACCCCCAAACGGAGGGTTGTGTTCATCTTAGAAAGAGCACGGATAAGCTCATGACAACCAGAAAAGCACCAAGATGGTGCTCACCTTCCGTATGGATCCATTGGGAATGGTTAGCTTATAGAAGAGCCTTATGCTTACTCTGCTTCAGCTCCCCAGGGAGAAACCAGAGCAATTGCTTGAAGTCACAAAGAGGCTCATTCGAACTGAACACATAAAGATGTGTCCTAACCAGGAGAGCTGCTCCAGCACGGGCTGGGGAGCCTTGGGAGGCAGTGAGTTCCCATTCGTTGGAGGTTTTTAAAGAAAGACTAGATGACCACATTCTGGGGACCTTGAGGAGGGCGCTCTTTTCCAGGCAAATGCTGGGCTATGTGGCCACTCAGATCCCTTTTAACAAGATCCTGAACCTTCCAGACTGAACAATAAGATTGAAGGGAGACCATGAAGCAAAGCCTGGTGATATTCCAGGAAACTGGGACAAGAGAGGGACTGAATTAAAGAGTCTCTTTATTTTCTGTTTCCTATAATTTCAAAAGGTTTCTTCTTCCATGGATGATGACAAAGGCAGGAAGGCCCCAAGAACTGACCTTCAGAGAACCAGGGAGATGAGTGCAAAACACTCCGCGTCCTGTGAACCTGACCCATTTTTCCCTGAGATGAGTTGTATGGCAAAGAAAAAAATGCAAGGAAAAGACTTGACTAGTTCATAAATAACTTCAGCATCTCATCTATTATTTCTCACATAATGACTTATAATAAGATAATTGTTTCAAATCCTTTGCCGGATATTTGCTCACACTTTCGTCCCCTTGGTAAATCTTATTTGTTGAAAAACTGCTGAGACATTTGTCGCCTCGTCTATTATGATGGGAACCAGTAAACATTAATAGCTATTTGGTTTTTTGTGCATCATAGCATTAATTTTTCTGCTGTGGCCCACTTTGTTTTTTAATTTCTCATCTCAGGGAAAATTGGTGGATGGTGCCCGGGTACGGATTCTAAGGAGCAGCCCAGCCCCCAATGTCCCAGGAATTCCTCCCAATCTGAACTTACAATTTATTTACTATGTATATTACTGCAAACCAATATGAACCATAACTCGATTTAGATAATAATAATCAAATTATCCAACCTGAGGTAGCATGTTTTATAGATTTGGATCTAAATTTAATATAAAAATGCACCAGGCCTTGTTTGGAAGAGTTTATTAAGGGTTAGCAAAGGAAAAGCTTTTTCAATACTCTATAACTCTCTAATGGCCTTTTCCAAATAAAATGGGAAAGAATTTGAAAAGAAACCTATATCAGTGAGCTGCAATTGTAACATTACAGTACAGGTCTATAAATCTTGACATGCTCACAAGATTGCCTAAACCAGCAATACAATTTGTCCAAAGCTCATTGTCTCCACGACCAGCCAGCCTCATTTTAAGGAATGTATGTGGTCTTCAACCTAATTTTATCACCTTCATTTGTAAACTAGCCAATCAATCAAAGCATCCCGGGAGTCGGGCTAGAGAAAAAGGAGGGCATTTTCATGCATTTCCCAGCCGCAGTCAAAAATTAATCTCCACTTGATCAGACATTCCTTGCCCTCATCTCAATAGACCATCATTAGGGTCAGCAATGTATATTAAAAATAGAGTTACCGCAAACAGTTCGCCAGCTGGAGTTTGCATGCTGTCTCTCCTCTTCCCAGCAAGCTCACTCTTCACTGTGAGCCTGAATAGGGGCGCCAGATCCATCTGGGAAAAAAAGAACTGGGGAAGAGAGTTTAAAAAAAAGAAAGTGCCCAAGAGCTGGAGTGGAATTCACATTTACCCCCGTCTCTATGAGCCAAGGAAATACTCTGAAGCAGACTTCCGAGGGGGTTTGTTTGTTTCTAAATGTATGTAATGTAAGGCATGTCCCCATATGAATTCATCAGTGGGGAGGGGCTGGCAGGGTTTGGCAGGACTCATGTAGGTAGGAGATTCCCAGAAGCCTGAGTTAAGCATAGTGCCTGGCACATAGTAGGTGTTTAATAAATGTTGATTGATTATTGATGGAGCTGGATCCCACGGAAGAGGAGAATAAATGAGAAAAGGAAGGAAAAACTTGAAGACAAAATGAGAATGAATAAGAAAGGAAAATAAAGAATATAGGACAAAGAGAAGTTATAGGCACCATCATGGGCATAATTTTAAATAAATCAATAAGCATTTATTCAACTCCTACTGTGTGCCGCACTATGTGTGGCACTAGGGATACGATTACAAGGGCTTACTCACTGCTTGCCCCCAATCACACAACTAACAAGTTGATCATGCAAAGCCTTTCACCAACTTACCTTTCCAGGACTGCTGCCCATCACTCCCTCTAACATACTCTATGTTTTGGTCAAACTATTCTGTTTGATGTCCCCCATTTGTGACACTCCATCTCCTGTGCCTTTGCATAGGCTGTATTCTATGCCTACATGCCCTCCCTCTTCCACTTCTTGGAAGCCCATCCTTCAAAGTTCAGCTCAATATCCCTGCCTAGAAGAGAACTTTACTGACTTCTCACAGTTGCCACTGCCCTCCACTCCATGAATTTACGTTGTATTTATTTTTATATGTTTGACCTTGCTTTTTCTTTCATGAACATGCTCTAGAATATAAGCCCCCGTTTCTGGCACTGGAATTTCATAGGATCACAAATTTAGGTCTGGACGGGGTCTTCAGGGTCATTGAATTCCATCTCTTTCATTTTACAGATGAGGAAACCAAGAGAGGCAGAGTAACCTTCCCAAGGTCACAAGGGTAATAACTGGCAGAGTCAGAATTCTAACCTTGGTCCTGATTCCATATCAGTGCTCTCTCCATGGTACCAGTAAATATCCTTAGGAGAGCCAGCAGAGAAGTGCAAAATCTAAACTGGGGCACCAGAATTTGTGGATTCCAGTACCTAGTGGTGTACCTAATTAACTGAGACTTCAGAAGAGTCAATTTCCCTTTCTAGGTCTTAATTTACCAACCTGTGAAATAAGGGGAATTGAATTAAAGATCTCTTTGGTTACTCCCAGTTCTAAACTTCTCTCACTCTAGTAGAACATAAACTCCCTGTGGGAAGAAACTGGGTTTATTTGTTTCCCTGACTTCTAGCCTGGTGCACGAGGCACTTAAGAAATCCTTGCTGAATGAATCACCAAAGGTAGGATTTGGACATAGTTCTTCCTGCCTCTGGGTCCAACATGCTAGCCATTAGCCCACACAGCTTCTCACAAAAGCTGCAGCAGGACCAGGCTCCTGGGATAGGTTGTTGCTGAGGGTTGCTATTCTTCTACTTGGTGGGGGGAGAAGGGGCTGTGCCCACCCTGGAGCCTGCATAGAGGTCCCTGTACTTGGGAAGGAAAAAATTATATTTGGCTTCTAGGACACCTTTGACAGGATGGAGACAGCCAGAGGAAGACAGGGAGGAGACAAATCCTTGTAAGCTCTAGGGGAAAAAACAATCCCAGAGGAATCTTAAGTACTAAAAAAGACTCTAGTGTAAGATTCATTTCCTTTTTGCCCTTTGGATGCAACAGAGGACACATAGATGGGTGACTGGAAATACAAATCCTAAGTCTGTCTCTTCCCTGTAGAAAATCATCCTTGGTTCAATGGCTGCAGATCTACCCTGTGGAACTCAACTCTACTGGATGCTGAATCTTCTTGAATGAATGGATGAATGAGTGAGTGAATGAATGAATGTGTGAATGAATAAGTGAATTGGTAAATGACTGGTTGAGTGAATTAATGAATGAGTGAATGGATGGATGAAAAAGCACCTATTAACTGCTTACTATGTGCCAAACATATCCTGAAAGAAGAGTAAATTCCCAGAGAGGCTTGGAGGAAATAAATCCTGAGGTCAGAGGATTAAGAGCTAGTGAAAACCTTAGAGAACATTGAGTCCTACACCCGCAATTTAAAGGTGAGGAATTAGAATCCAGAGAAGGGAAGCATCTTACCCCAGGTCACAAAGGGAGTCAGGAGCAGAAGGAAGATTTTCATCACATCCTCTGACAAAAACTGCCAGGGGGTTTGGGAACATACTTCCATCTCTCAGGGAAGAGCAGCAGCTCAGAGGGTTCCTTCAGAACACGTGCCTTCTTCTCCTCAGCTCAAAAAGCGTTTCTCCATCCATCCCTGAGCTGCTGGGGCTCACTCCTTCCTCAAATTATCCTGCATAGACTCATCTGTGTGCATGTTCTGTTACTTTCCCTGACACCCCCCTTAAGGCCAGTGTCTTCCCTCTCTTGATTATCTCCAGTTCACCCCTACCCTCTGTGTAAGTTATATAATTGCTTCAGGCCTCTGTTTTCTCCTCTTTAAATGAGGAGTTTGAACTAGATTCTTAAGGTCATTTCCAGCACTAAATAATATGACCTCTAAAATTCCTTATAGCTCTTAATTTATGATCCCACAGATTGAAAGATGAAAGTAACCTTAAGGACCATCCAGTCCAGCCCCCTCGTTTTACAGATTAGGAAAATGAGGACCAGAGAAATTAAGTGATTTGTCGAGGTCATATTCAGAAGAGACAGAGTCAGGATTTGAACCCCAAACCAGCACTCTTTTTACTTCTTTATGTTATCTCACATGTTACCTCACTGTCCCTTACACCATCTAGCTACCTTCATACATGGACTAGATTTCACTCCTCTCAAATGCCATTGGCTTGAGCACCACCCCGTGTGCTTCCCCCCCACCCCAAGATTATCAATTGAGAATCAATTTAATCAGCTTGAGTAGCTCTTATAAAGGGATATTTACTAAGGCTGAACAGTTGGTTCAAAATACCCCCCAAAAAATGTCCTACAAATACAAAGAGTTCAGGAGAAAGTTGTCTGTGGTTGCTGGAATTTATTTTCTGGCATTCTTGATGTGCTCAAGAAGTTTGTTGAAGGATGTTGAACTTACATCCAGTCAATTCTTGCCTCCTTATGTAGACACTGCTGTGCCCAGGATGCCAGTGCTAGCTAGCATGCTAACAAAAAGATGGACAGTGCAAAATCCTTCAGGCCTTTTGATGTCCTCCTCCAGTCAAATGAAACAAGAAAGACCCAAAGTTAAACTCCCACCTCCCAGTTTAGCTAGAATGGCACACTCTCTTCACTTTATGGAACTCCACAATTCCAGCTGACATGATGCTTTTAGACAAGACCTAGAAGCTCCTCAGCCGCTTGGCAGAGACTTGAATGGGCTCGATCCAGTAGCTTTCAAAGATGTTTCACACTTAATGCTTATCATTGATTTGGTTGATTGCATGAGAGAAAAATAGGAAACACAATCTTCACTACATCTTGATGGAATAACAATATCAACATTTCCCAACCACCCGGAGACCAAAACGTGGAAAGCAAGGAGAAATTAAACATAACGAACTACGTGAGGACATGGTAAAGTGGATAGTCTTGTCCACTGGTGTGACAACTACTTGTTCTTGGATGAGAAACACAGAAGTTTTGCCTTAAAAGGATTTCTTTCACAACTGTCAAAATGTTTGATCCCTTCCCTTGTCTCCTACCCTTGAAGAGAGAAGTTGTTCCTATAATAAATTTTTCAGTTGCATTCTAAATGCTCTCCTTTTCTTCCTTAGCTGATCCCCCTCTTTCTCTACCCCCATCTTTCCTATGAAATACCTTATTTATCTACCCCAAAATGCCACAGGATATTGCTGACTATGTACTGTGAGTGGCTCCAAAACACTATAAAGACCGGACCTGTACCCTAGGAAACTGAATCTGCTTTTCTGAGAGCAATACTCCTTAGCATGCTAATACCTGTCTTTGCTTTCAGTTGCCTCCTGTCTCTGACCAGACTCCCACTGACAAGTATCTAGCAAGGTTTCTTGCTCTCTCTAGCAGTAGATACCATTCTTCTCAATCATGAAAATTCCCCCAAATGATTGAGATACATTCTCACCTAGTTCAGGCATCTTGGTAAAAATGGGATGGGATAATCTTAACCCCACCCCTTCAATAAAAATAGCAATACTATTAAAAATTGAGAGAGAGTGTGTGCTACAGTATAATAGATACAGAGCTCATCTCAGAAGCAAGAACTATATTTAAACCCTGCCTCTGACACATACTGGCTGCATCACCCTGGGTAAGTCACTTCATTCTTGCCATTCCAGCAACCCTCTAAGATGCTAAGTTACAGGGCAAGTGTTGACCTGCTTTAATGGAAGAAGATTCCTCATAGAGAAGTTCCCCCTCATTGGCGGAACCACACACAGGTCCACACAAAGAAATTATAACTGACATTTCTATAGGACTCTAAGGTTTTCAAAACTCTTTACATTCGTTATCTCATTCAATTCTGAAAACAACCCTGTGGGGTATGTGGTATTTTTTTATTGGACCTCTGATTTCTCGGTGTAGAAAACTACTTCTTAGCTTCTATTATTATCCCCCTTTTACCAATGAAAAATGGAAACAAAGAGGCTAAGTGACTGCTAACAAGTGTCTGAGATGGGATTTGAACTCTGTTCTGCCTGCCCCTAAATGCGCTGTTCTGACTCAGGTTTATCTTTGGGCTCCTCTTTCCTTGCTATTCCCCTTTCTGTGCCCTGCTCCCCACCCCCATCCTCAGAATTAAGTTCTCTGATACTGACCATCCTCATGCCTTCCCTCTCCTGGTCTGGGGGAGATATGGGGGAGGGGGTTGGGAAGTGACCGGAGAAAATTATTCACAATGAGGGGTTTGGAGTGTATACCCAGTAAAAGATTGAGATCAGTGCTTCCCCAGAGGAATAAATCCCTCGTGGTGGACTTTTAGGCATTAGATAGGGAAGGATGGAATAGGGCAAATGGTTTCCCTGAGCCCCCTCATACAGCACCTCCTATCAATGACCTGCTTGACCTAAATGACCATTTTGTATATATACAAAATGAGGACTGTGTGTGGGTGAGACAGCTACGGTCCCACATAATTATGAGCATAAATACCACACTGACCAACCTCCACGATACTTCTCTGAGGTGAGAGAGTCTTTGGGATATGATTAATGAGACCAGCCCCGCCATGAACTCAAAGTGGGGCTTGATCTTTAATAAAGATCAAGGTTCTCCTGATTACCTCAGCCTCCCAGTTTGAGAAGCAACCAAAGGACCCTATTTCTCTCCCTGAATAGCTGGATGCAGCCAGAGCTGGGTAGAGACCATCCTATCAGCCTCTCAGCTAGAAATGACATCCAGCCATCACTCTCTGATCTTCTCTTGGATTAGCCATAAGGCGAAAATCATTGTGCTTTACTCACCCATGATTCTGTCTTGTCCCCATTCCAATGAACTCACCTCAAATGCCTTTCCTGATCCAAACATTCCTGAATCCCAAGTTCTTAGTTCTCTCTCCATCTGCAAATTCCACTGGATTTATTTACCTGTATATGTGCAGGGGAGTAGACAGAGCAATGCTAGGTTAAACTGAGGAGATTTCCAATCAAATTAATGAGATTCTTAGGTTTGGGAGTGTCTTGGTTTCATCCCAATGGAATGTAAGCTCCCTGAGAACAGGGACCCTCATTTTTGTATGTATTTACAATGCCTTGGATGTAGTAGAAATGTTTGTTGAAATATATCACATTATATAATTAGATCCATCTTGCCCTACTGGAAAGTCAGAGGGGGGATGGGGGAGGATATAGAAGAGAGCAGATTAGAGAGGGGGGTATACAATAGGATCACTGTTTTGGGGTGGTGGGTAGGGGAAAGATGGGCAGGATATTTGTAACTCAAAATCTTGTGGAAATGAATGATGTAAACTAAAAATAACGATAAAATTTAATTTTAAAAAAGATAATTATTAATATCCTCCTCCCTTTTGTACTGTTACATGGACACAATCTCAGGCCAGAAAATCCATTGCAAATAACTAGTGTAGAAAGTCGCTAAAAGATACTCAATTATTTCATGGTGCTGGAAACCTAGAAGAGATTAGGAGTGAATTGGGACTCAGCATGCCATCCTGACTACCGACAGCTGGCATTCTCAGGAGGCTGGAGGCTATCTCAAAAATAAAAAGGAGGGTTGGTTTCTTAGTGTCATCCATAATAGAGGTTTGTTCATGAAATAAGATATGTAACAAAAAGATGTATGCACATGCGTGAGCAAGAAGGAGAGGAGGTTTGTGCTTAATGTATTGGAGAAATTATTCAAGGACGGTCCACCCTCACATGAAGATTACATCAGTCCTCATGCCAAGGTCAGGAAGACCTTCAGTTCTGAGGCACTGGGAAAGGGAACGCCAGGAGATGGCAGGCTGGGGCAGAGCAGTGCCGTAAGGGCAGGGTGGCTCAAAGTCCTGAAGGGAGCCTTAAATCTGGTGCCTTCTCCCTCCCCTCTTCTGTAAGCACCAGCCCAGAGGGCTTTTCTACATGTGGATGATGCTGCCTGCCTCTTTGGGAACATGAGCTCCTTGGAGGCAAAATTTTCTTTTTCTTTTTTAAAAGAAGGAAGAGTTGTGCTGAAAGTCTTCCTTCTGTTTCATCAAAACTACTGTATCCAATGTCCCCAAGTGCTGTGGCATCTTCTGTGATTCTTATGCCTTTGCTATAATGGAATAGACTCTGGAATGGGAGTTAGAAGGTGGGGAACCCAATCTCTGTGCTGCCACTTACTAGCTATGACTTTGGCCAAGTCACTGAATCTCTCTGTGCCTCAGTATCCTCATATGTAAATTGAGGATAATAATAGACACCCTAACTACTCAACTGGGTCAGTCAGTCAACAAGCCTTTCTTAAACACCTACTATGTGTCAGATACTATGCTAAGTGCTGAGGACACACAGAGAGGAAAAATATTCTTTGACTTCAAGGAGTTTATATTCTAATGAAGGAGACAACATACTAAAATTATGTACAAACAAGATACTTATAGGATTAATTGGAGGAAATCTCAGAGGGAAGTCACTAGGCTTAAAGAGGGCCATGAAAGGCTTCTTGCAGAAGCTGGATTTTATCTGAGACTTGAAGGAAGGAGGCAGAAACCAAGGAGGAAGAAGATTCCATGCTTGGAGAACAGCCAGTGAAATCACACAGAGTTGGGCAAATGGAGTATCTCATTTGAGAAAGAGCAAGGGGACAGTGTCACTGAATCGCAGAGTATATGGTGGGGCATAAGGCATAAGAAGACTGGAGAGATAGGAGGGGCTAGGTTATAAAGGGCTTTGAATGCCAAACAAAGGATTTTCATTTCATCCTATAGGTGATTGGGAGACAGCAGAGTTTATTGAGTAGAGAATGTGATGTGATCAGACCTGCACTTTAGGAAAATCCCTTTAATGGCTGAATGAAGGATGGACAGGAATGGGGAGAGATTTGAGGTAGCTATTGTGGTAGGGAGGTGTGAGATGAGGAAGCCCTGCATGGTGTGTCAAAGGAGAAAAGGGGGTACATTAAAGAGATGGCACAGAAGTGATTGACAGGCCTTGGCAATGGGGGGAAGTGCGAGGATGAGAGATAGTGAAGAATCCATGTGACTCCTAGGTTGAGATCCTAGATGACTAGGACAGTGGTGGCCTTGACGGTAACAGAGAAGTTGGGGGGAAGGGTGGAGACAGCGCGTTCAGTTTTGAACACATTGAGTTGTAGATATCTACTTAACCCTTGGTTTGAGATCTGAGGCTGGAGGTCAGAGCTGGAAAAAAGAGATCTGAGAACCATCTGCAGGGAAACAATCGTCGGATCCACGGTAGATGGCGAGATCACTAAGCAAGACAGCAAAGAGGGAGAAGAGGAGTCTCAGGACAGAGCCTTGGGGGATACCTGTGATTAGGAGACAGAACCTGGATGAAGATCCAGCAAAGGAAACTGAAAGAAGTGATCAGACAGGTAGAAGATCAATGTCACAAAAACCTAGAGAGAAAAGAGTAGCAAGGAGAAGGTGGTCAGGAGTTAGGAAGGCTGAAGGATGGGTCCACTCTGCCCAGGAGTTCCTCCTGCCCTCTATCTCCCACCTATGTGCCTTGGCACTGGCTGTCTGCCACGGCCACAAGGCTTTCCCTGCTCATCTCCTTCAGGACTCAGCCAACACCCCACCTTCTGTGGGAGGTTTCTCTCTATTCTCCCTCCCACCTTCTGCTGGCACCTTCCCTCCCTTGGCAGTTCTGTGGCTGCTCCTGCTCAGGGCAGTTTTGTTCTCCCCCCAACCCCAATCTTCTCTGGAAATATAACATCCATACCAGGGCCAGTCAGAGATAAAGGAGGGCATCTCCCCATTTGGCCCCATGACAGCCTCTGCCTCCTGCGCCTGGATCCTAGCCTCACACGGCAGTGAGAGAGCACCACAGGGCACTGGGTGCTCAGCCTGGAGCCAGGAAGACCTGAGTTCAAATCCAGTCTCAGACACTTACTATCAGTGTAAACCCTGGGCAAGTCGTGTAATTGTTGTGTGTCTCTGTAAAATGGGAATGATACTAATATACATCTCCCAGGGTTACTGGGAGAACTAAATGAGATAACATATAAAAAGCGCTTTGCAAACCTTAAAGACATTTTATGTGCATACACACATATTATATATATATATATATATATATATATGGTTAGTTAGTGGTAGCAGCAGTAATAATCATAGCAATAGTAGTGGAAATAGCAGCAGCAGCAGTAGTAACAGCAGCAGTAACAGTAGTAGAAGCAGCAGCAGCATTGTGACAGTGCTTTATGGCTCATAAAACACCTTCCTCACAGGAGGAAGGAGGACTGTTGTCCTTACTTTAGAAGGGAGACAATGACAGTGCAGAGAGGGTGGGGAGTTCCTATGAAATCACACAGCTGCTGCTGGCTTGGTCTGGGATTCATCCCCTGTTCTCTCCTGACTCCAAGCTCACCAGGTTTTCTATTCCACTGTGTTGTCTTTTGTTCTGAGGGTCTGTGGTCCTAGCTGTCCTCTGTGGTCGTCTGGCACCTTTTCCCATGAGTGGTGAATGCCCTTGCTTTGGGGCTGCCCAGCACCCACCTCTCCTTCACCAAAACATCTCTGTCTTGTGTCCCAATGCCCAAGTCCTTGGCAATAAGAGCGTGAAGGAACCCAGACACAAAGGTATTTTGGAAATGCCTATGGAACTTGTAGGGAGCCTTTGGACCTTCGGTGTGGTGGTGAGACAGCTCTGAATCTCACTGCCTATGTGACTGTGGACAAGTCATTAATGTCTCCATGCTTCAGCTATCCCTTTTATGAAACTGAGAAGTTAATACTAGAACTGTTTATAAGTGCTCACATATTTACAATATTTTACATGTGCTGTCCCATTTGAGTGTAAAAAAACCCTTTGAGACAGGACTATGAATCATTATTTCCATTTTTACAGCTGAAGAAACCGAGGCACAGAAAGCTCGAGGTCACACAGCTGGTAATTATTAGAGTTTAGGTCTGAACTTGGGTCTTCCTGACTTCAGACCCAGTGCTCTAACCACTGCACCACCTAGCTCATGGAATCTTCTCCCTAGTTTTCACCTGTCAAAGGCATCTATCCTCACCATCAGAAGTCTTTATCTGATAATCACTGCATAATAAGAGGTGGAAAGAACCTCAGAGGCCATCTAGTCCAATCCTCCATTTTACAGATGAGGAAACTGGGGCCCAAAGAGTAACTAACCTCTTGGGACTTTACCAACATCACATAGGTAGTAACTGAAAATTTTGGAATTTGTACCCAGGCCCCGACTCTAAACTCCACACTCGCCACACACACTTTTATAGCACCTCCTTGTGTGCCCAACCTTGGCAGGGCTCAGAGGAGAAAGAGGGCTGTTCCCCAGCCTAGAGCCCTTTGGGGATGGGGCTACAAGACAAAAGGGGCCTCCCTATTTCCACTTCCTGAGCCAGTGACCCCAGCACGGATAACTTTTCTCAGTGATTTTATGTGGTAACTAAAGCCAGACTCCATGGGAGATTAATCACTTGGGAACAAGGCCCTGGGGTTGTGCTGGGTGCTTCATAACAGTGATAACTGTTTGCAGGATTGGATGGGGGATTCAGGAGGTGTTTCAGATTGATGGATATATATCCACTTCCCTGGCTCTTGGTGTCAGGGTGGAAAATTTTGTAGGATGGAATGAGATAAGGGAGTACATAAATAACGCAGCTTTTGATTCCCAACTTCTTCTCTGAGTTACAACATGGGGCTGGCTTAAGCAGGGGCAGCCGTGTTAATGCAGTAGCAGACCTTGATTGATGCCATCAGCAGCACATGAACACATTGCATCAAGGCAGTGATATGAGACCTGAGCAGCAGAGGGGCTAACTGGATGAGTGGCGCACCTGAAGGATTTCAGGAGAGCCAGGATCTATCAATGGTGACCAAGAATATTATCTCTGCTCTTGAAAAAGATCCCCGGTCCTCCCCTCTCGTCTCCTCCATTCTCCCCCATTCTCCTCCTCCTTCTTTGTCGTCTTCTTTCTCAGTCTGTATTTCTGTCTGTCTCTGCATGTCTCTGTGTGTGTGCGTGTGTATCTATCTGTCTCCCCCACCCAAGATTTTCCATTCTTGCAATAACAGCCCTCATCTAGATAAACACATGGCACTTTACTTAGGTAAAGACTGAAGGTCTTAGTGGACCATAGTAAAAGTTGAACCTGGCATCCTTGAGCACCCTCTCTACACTCTCCCTATTTTGCTGCCTTTTCTGGGTGAGTATTTCCTTTTATTTTTGGTGTTTGGAATTTTAATTTTCTTATTCTTCTCAATGATGAATGGAATACAAGGAAAGACAATGAAATGTAATCAATTCCCCCAGTACCATGCTGCCATAATTTAATCCACTCCCTTCATCCTCGTTTTACTTCCCATTCACAAGGGGTCATTCTAAAGAGTGCTTGAATAAATCCTTTTAGTATTAGAAATGCCATGAATCTATTAATTATTTAACTATTGATGGAAAGATTCAAGGTGTGGGGAAAATAGAAAAGGATTGTTTTGGGGGAAAGTCGCTAATGTGTTGAAACAAAAGGCATCAAACAAAAAAAAATAGACATGTAGACCCTCAAAAAAAACAAGTTACCTAAAGAAAAGAAACAAAATGTCTTCCTAGAAGTCATCGTAAAATTGAATAGGCTTTAAAAAGTATCTTTCAGATGTAGTAAATAGAGGCATTAGCCTCTCTCCATTGGAGATGTGTCACTGGACAATAGTTTGGGCAGAGGATAGTGTTCACTTTTCTCTCCTTAGCAGAACACCTACTATATATAGTTCAGCTAAATGAAATCTCTTTAACAAAATGCCTGTGAAAAACGTAAGAGAGATTAGGGAATGGCATCACAGTTTTAAATCTGTTGGCAAATGAGAGGCATTTCTCAAGGGACATGAGTCTCAAGAGGGACCCAATTCATAAACAGACAAGACACACCCATGTTTACTTATATGTGTGTATATATGCATATATGTATCTGTATGTGTATATTATTGCCTATGTATGTTGTGTATATTATGTATGTGTATATCTGTATGGGTGTATCTATAGGCACACACAAAGCGTATACAAATATATACATATAATTTAGGTATATATAAATTACATATATGTGTGTAACCAGATTATGACATCATAAACATAACATACAATACACATACATGCCTCTCACTTTAACCTGTGTATCATATAATACTTTATGCATGTACAAAATGTATGTGTACATATATGTGTGCATTGAGAGGGGGAGAGCGATGGATAGATGGATGGATGGAAAGATTAGATAGAAGATGGATGGATAGGTGATAGACAGACAGACAGACAGACAGACAGATATCTCACTGGCTATTCCTCAGGCCTGGAATGCTCTCCTTCCTCATCTCTGCCTCTTCCTTCTCCAGAATCCTTAAGTCTCAGCTAAAGACCCACCTTTTGCAAGAAACTCCTCCTGGTCCTTTTTAACCTTAATGCCTTCTCTCGTAGACTACCTCCAATTTATGCTGTATGTAACTGACTTGCACATAGTCATTTAAATGTCTCCCCCATTACAATGTCAGTTCCTTGAGAGCAGAGACTATCTTTTGCTGCATCTCCAGCATGTAGCACAGTGCATGGCACATAGTAGATACTTAATAAAGGTTAGCTGACTGACTGACTGACTTATATGTGCACTTATACATAAGGTGCTTATATAGACCTCTAAGTGTTTACATGCATAAAGTGAGAAACTATAGTTTGGGAAACCAGACCTCTGTTTCATAGAAAGGAAACTGTCGCAAGGGTATGAATAATGGAGATGCTGTCATTACACTCCCTTCCCCCAAAAAAGAGATCTCTGTCCCCCTTTTCCAGCTCCATCAAAAGAAATCTTTGACACCACTAGCCAGGAGTGGCCTGATAGATCTATTTAATTGCTCAAATGAAGTTTAAAAATAAAAACATATTTTATCATATGTAACTTAAAAAGTAATCATATAATTAATAGGTGAAAAACAGAGAGAAAGATTGCCAGAGATTAAGATTAAGCCCTGCAGAAGCGAATGTTCTAACTAGAAATTGGTTTAATTAATAGCACATTTTACATAATGATTACAGCGTAATTGCGCTGACTACCAGAGTGTCATTAAATATATCCATGCTCCTTTACAACACCCTGAGGCTAAAAATAATGAGTTACATTGAAAATCACTGTGCAACAGGTCCATAAATAACATTTAAGCCTATACAAGGCGAATACTTATAAATAATAAATATTTGCCTTTTGTAATTGAAGAAAAAATGACAGCCTTCTTTTGCTACTACCTTGTAGATTGCCATGCTATAATGTAGAGAAGATTTTTCCCCCTTGCTTTCTCTAGAAAGTACTGAATAATTTATTTGAATGCTAATATTCCACATAGTCTGACTTTGAGGAACAAATATTCCTGCATCAAGAACAAATGTCAGGGTACTGCTCATTTCTACTGCACCTGCCTGCCACCATCCCCCCAAACCAATATGGCAAGGAAAGTGAGTGGCCAAATTTTCTTCTAGAACAGTTGCATTTTTCTTGAGTTAAAAATTATTCTTTCTCCCCAAATGTTCATCATGTTCATGGCTATTACAGAGCAACATCTGCTCTGTGATGTTCAGGACACCATCATGTAGCTGATGGCTTCATAATCGAGAATTTTCCTCCTGTGAATCAAGGGCATCTTGGAAAGAGGGGGCAGCGTACTGGCATTCAGAAGACCCCCTAGTGGTTGGGATTCTCATACAGTTTGTAGGTTTGAAATTTAGAGCTAGAATGGCCTAGAGGCCATCTAATCAAATGGCTTCATTTCACAGATAGGGAACGTGGGGTCTCAGAGAGAAGGAATGATTTTCCCAAGGTCACCCAAGGTCATAAGTGGAAGAGCTGGGATTCCAACCTGATGTTTTGATTCCCAATCCAGTACTCCTCATAATAAATCCTTTGGAAGCTTACTTGCCTTCCACACTCAGATGGAATGATATTCCCAGGGTCCCCTGCAGGAAAAATGGGCTAGAGGCAGTGCAACTTCAGCAGGATCTCCCCAAGACTGTGTTTCTTGACATCAACTCAGTGTTAGTATTTTAGTATCTTCTGCTAGAAGAGAAAGGAAATTAGAAAAGGAGACTATAACCAGGATATGTAGTCATTGTGAGCATAACCAGAGAGATTCTTAGCAGGGGTTGATAGGATTGAGAACTGAAAGGAATCTTAGAAGACGATATTTTTACTCCTTTCTCTTTCTAAATGAGGGGATAACAACCTTCTTTTTATCTTTCTCAAATACTATGTGGAGGACTGTGGTCGTTTCCAGGAACCACATATTATTGGAAAGTTCTTGTTGACATTGACCTTCAAAAGGTCAATGGGTTGGGGAGGCCAGGTGGTGCAGTGAGTAAGAGCTCTGGCCCCGGAGTCAGGAGACCCGGGATCAATTCCAGCCTCAGATACTTAACACCCACACAAAATAGCTGTCCGTGTAACCTTGAGCAAGTTACTTAACCCCAATTGCTTAAAAAAAAGGGTCAGTGGGTTTTAGCTCAGTGTAGTCTAAGGTGTGCTATGTGGCCCAAAAGGATGGCATGACCTTGTATGGTATTAAGAGAGACAGGGTGCTCAAGGTTAGGGAGGTGATGGTCCTAGTGGACATTGCCCTGGTCTAACCATGACTAGAGTGCTCCATTCAGTTCTGGGAAGCATCTTTTAGGAACTCCAATCTCTAGAGAACCAGCAGAGGAAGGCAAACTGAATGATAAGAGGCCTTGAGTCTGTGCCATAGGAGGACTGGTTGAAGAACTGGGGGATGTGTATTATGAAAAGGAGAAAACCCAGTGGGGGCATGGTATCTATGTTCAGTTTTTCAAAAATACTGTCTCTGGGAGGAGGAGGTGAATACTTCAAACTCTAAACTGTTGAGGGTCCTGCCATCACAAATTCAGAGCCAAAAGGCACCAGAGAGGTTACCTAGTCCAAACAATTCATTTGACATAAAAGCAAACTGAAGTCTTTTTGTAGGAATACAGATCTAAACCTAGAAAAAACCAAAGAAGTCATTTAACCTGACCCCATAATTTTACAGATGAGGAAACTGAGGTCCAGGGGGTTAAATGAGTTCTCTTTCCACTATACATTCAAGTCTGCTGCCAGGATCCTAGAGCTACAGTGTAACAGAACCCAGATACAAACCAAGGGGCCCTAAGACTAAATTCAGTATTCTACCCACATTGCTTAAGAACAGTTCCTTCTAAAAATCCAGGTTGAATTATTTAAGGAGGTTTCTTTTTGATCACTGAATTTCAGTGATTTCAGGGACTACTTTGATCCCACAGAGCTTAGCACAGAGTCTTGTACATAGTAAACATTTAATAAATACTTTATTCATTGATCAATTGAAGGAAAAACTAATATCAATGATCCAGTTTGTTCATGAATAAGTGAATCTACAAGCATTTATTCAGATCCTATGTGACAGATATACTATTAAATGCAGGGGATAGAAACAGAACAGGGAAACAGTCCCTACCTTTGAGAAATATTTATTCCTTTGGAGAAGACATTCACACATATAGGATATATATCCTGTTCTATAACATATGTGAAAATACATGGAGGGTTACCCCCCATGAGGGCTCACCAAATCAGTGCCAGACTTATTGCAGCATTTAAGGATGAAGCCAGAAGGAAGACAACAATCAGGAAAAAAAGGAGGAAAGAGATCCTCAAAGGTTCTTTTTATATAAAACTCTTTTCATCTTCAAGAACAGCGGAGCCAAAATATCTGTATTCCACCATCCCAGACCTGGATGTGTTTATTGAAGAAGTGGAAATGGCACCAAAGAAAAGAAAGAAAGGAAAAATAGCTGCACTGTACCAGGTGCACACAGAGGAGGTCCCTCATAGAGGCAGCACCATTATGAGGGATCGATTGTTTCTCAAGGAATCTGAGAAAGGGAACATACCAGAAGCATGAGAAAAATATTGGAACTTATTATTACCATGAAAAGGTGACCTAGAGAACATCAATAATTACAAGCCCATATGCTAACCTCCCATTTATATGAAAATTTTATCATAATCTTCTCTACATTCATTGAGGGCATCCTTGAAGAAGGATAGGAAACAGGCAGCCTTTGTCCATAATGGACCACATCTTTGCAATCTTACAATTGTCTAAGAGATGTACAGAATGCCAGATACCATGGTACTTATTGTTTGCTGATTATAAAAGCAAATTTATTCAACAGAATAAAATACTACCTTAAATACTCTCTGGCAAAAGAGTGTATTTCATGAATCTGTAAATTTTTATGATATTTTTTGAAATATATAACAGCAAAGAGATAATCACATTCATCAGCTCTTGGATGATTAAAATCGGGGGAGGATTAAAAGAGAGAGAGTTATAAACCTGCCCATGGTGTTCACTCCTGTAATGGTAAGATCTAACTGAAGCCCAAGTCAAGGAAGGATTCCAGGTCCTCCAAATGCTCCTGATTGCATCAAACATGAGAGTATTTTTGAGCCTCAAGGATGAGATCCATATACACTCAAAAAAGTAGATGAGAAATGGCCATTGTCCAGGCTATGATATGTAGTTGGATAGACAGAACCCACGGAGTTCATCCATCAGTATGCTTAACTTGAGCAGACACAGCAAATGAACAATGAACTCAGCAAAGAATTGAACAGGAGGAGGAAAGTGGGCTGAATTGCCTTGAGGAAATTGCACAGTTCTTTTAATGACCCCAAGCTTCAGCATGAAACAAAAGCCCACGTTTCTAATACCAACATTCTTCCAGTGATATAATATGATTGAGAGTCCATTTCAATCTCTGAAGAACTGATATTATCACCCAAAAGGCAACAGAGAAGCAAATGGTGGCTGTGAGCAGACTGTGACAAACAAGAAAATAGAGAAATATTACAAAAAAGAAAGAAGCAGGGTGGCTAGGTGGTGCAGTGAATAGAGCACCAGCCTTGGAGTCAGGAGGACCTAAGTTCAAATGTGGCCTCAGACACTTAATGCAAAAACTAGCCGTGTGACCTTGGGCAAGTCACTTAACCCCAATTGCCCTCCCCTTTCCCTTCCAACATAAAAAAGAAAAAAAAGAAAGAAGCAGTGTAAATGATGTCACCAAATAAATGTATAATTAATAAAAATGGGCTCATGATGTGACAAGAGTGAGGGATAAATGATGGATGATCCATTGTTCCATTGACGTGTGGAAGAAAAGAGGAACCCAGCAAAAGATGTCCTTCAGGAGTTTATATTCTATTAGGAGAAACAACATTTACAAGTTATTCAAGTATATGCAAAATGAATGCATATAAAAAGATCATTTTACTGGGAAGGTGATAAGAGCTGAGGGGATCAGAAAAGGTTTCATTTTGAAGGTTATACCTTAGCTGAGCTTTGAAGGAAAAGAGGATTTAAAAATATGAATTTTATGCAAACCTAAGTGATTGCTCTTGGAAAAAAAAAGGTGCTCGGAGAAGACTTAAGGATTACAGGTCTCCAACAAAAACATAACATGACAATTTTATTTTAATATGAGCATACCATACTGTAGCAAAGAGTACAAGAAAAATGTCCAGGTCCCTTGAGCAAAGGCACTAAAGTACTGATTTGTCAAATTCACATATCATTACCAGGAAAAACATTTTTTAAAAAAAACTATGTTTGAATCTCCAAGGCAAGTACTGGTTAAATTTCACAGTTTTAATTACAACAAATTTTGTAAGCATCCAAGGAAAAGACCTTCAAAAATTAGGTATACCAATTAAAATAACCCAGGATTACTCAAAATCATGAGAAAATAGAGGAGAGAATGGAATAAGATATTCCAAAAAGCAAAGGGAACTCAAAACATAAACACAAAATAATATATCATACAAAGCCAAAACATTAACATTTAAATAGGCATGTTCAATAAAATAGTGATATTTGCGGTATTTCAGGGGAGGGGGGGAAACAGAGGTGAGAAGAATATTCAATTTGCAAATACTCCAAATACAAGAAAAGGAAATAAGTACAATTATTTAGAAAAGTAATTAAATTCTTTCTCTTGTGTTTGTAGGTTATTTTTTAAGAGCTTGAATTGAGTGGCAAAAGAGAAAAGATGGACCATTGAAGGACAGAAAAGGCTTAATGGACTAAAAACTTACGGACAATATGAAGAATCAGTAAAATGGAAGGAGGAAGAGATGAATTAATACATCCTGGACTAAAATCCAGTGAACCCTTATAAATGAACCAGTATCTTCTGTGAGAGTGATAACAAAGCAGTAAGTCATATAAACAGGAAAGAATCTGGGCAGGACAGTGAGAGGGAAAAGATTTTTTAAATCTTGAAACAAGGAGATAGAATATTCTGAAAGCAATAGAAGGGAGGGAGGGAGATAGAAGAGTTTAAATTAGCCTCATCAAAAAAAAATGAAAGAGTGTCCCTAAAGAACATTCCCTAGGGGAAGAGGTATAGTCTGTGGTAAGAGTCAGGGACATTTTTATGGGGTTTTTCTGGTAATTTTAAGATTGGGAGATCATTTTCTATTAAAAAGTGTTTTCTTGTATACAGAAGTAAACAACCACAGTAACATAATGATCAAAAAGTACAAAGACCCCTATTATGGGGGGGGAACCTCACTATTTAACAAAAAACTACAGCAAAATTGCAGACTGGCAGAAATTAGGTTTAGACCAGCACCTCACACCATACAAGATAAGCTCAAAATAGATGTATGTCCTAGATGTTAAAGTTTGTATCATAAACAAATTACAAGAGTAAGGAAGAAATTACCTTTAAGATTTATAGATATGAATTCATGACTAAACAGGTGATAGAGAGGATCACAAAGATAAAACACAAAAAGGGAGTTTGTACAAAAAAAAAATCTAATATGGTAAAAAAAAATAGGAGGGAAATAAGTAACAGGAAAAATCTTTACATACGTTTCTCTGATAACAATCTCATATCCAACACACACACACACACACACACACTCACACACATACACATACATATCAGGAACTTATTCAAATATATAAGATATAGAGCCATTCTCCAATAGATTGCTTATCAAAGGATAAGAACTGGCAGTTTTCAAGGAAAGAAAACCAAGCTAGCAATAATCATACGAAAAAAATGCTCTAAAATATCAATTATTCTAGAAACACAAATTAAAGCAAGTTTGAGATTCCACATATCAGACTGGCAAAGATGGCAAAAAAGAAAAATAGCAAATGTTGGAGAAGTTGTAGAGAAACAAGTTCACAAGTACAAGTGCGAGTGAATCTGTGAAGTGGGTCAGCCATTCTGGAGAGTAATTTGGAATTGTGTCCCAAAAGTTACTAAAATGTGCGTACCATTTGACCCAAGTATGCTACTACTAGGCCCAGAGCCTCAAAAAAATCAAAGAAAGAGGGAAAGGATCTGTATGTACAAAAATATTTATGGAAGCTCTTTTCATGTTAGCCAAAATTGGAAACTAAAGCAGTCTATTCCTTTTGGAAAATGGTTAAAGACTTTATGGTATTTGAATTTAATGGAATATTACTGTGTCACAAGAAATCATGAAATGGATAATTTTCATGGAAACTGGGAAGACCTCTAGGAACTGATGGGGAGCAAGGAGAACAGAACTAGAAGAGCAATTTAGAAAACAACTTAGAAAAACCAGAACACTGAACCATGCAACTACAAACCATGAGCCCAGAAGAAGAGAGATGAAACATGCCACTTACTTCCTGCCAGAGAGGTGATGCAGAAATGCAAAAAGAGACAAACATTCTAAAATATTGTCGATGTGGGAATCTGTTTTCCTTGAGTATTGAACTATGTATATTGAGAGCTTTATTTTTGAGAGTTCATTAGGGATGGGAGTATGGGGGGCATGTTTTTCCTAAATGGAAGGAGAGTATAGAAAGAGGTAAAGACACATAAATTTAATTTTTTGAAGGGATGTACCTCACTGGTCTACATCCTACTCTAGGGGAAGGGATATGAGTCCACAAGGGCAGTCAGCACCTAAAAAGATAGGAGGATATCATAGAATCAGACATAGGATAAACTGGCTTTCAGAGTGGCAAGTGGTTGTGTTAAGTGGAGGATTTGTCTTCCTTGCTTGTAACACAGAGTAACTACCACCACCTAATACTATGTTCATTCAGCATTGCTTTATTCATAAATAGATAATTTCAAGAATAAAGGAAAGAAGAAAATAGGAAAGATGAGGAAAAATCTACAAAAGTAAAATATAGACATGGAATGGATGACAGATTATCATACCTTGGAAGGTCTGCCTTTATAAGGAACAGAGAGAACAGAGAAACAACAAGTAAAGTTATAACCCATAAATCAGAAAATAGACTTCAGTCTAGAGCAGAAGGGAAGAGAAATAATGATAGGGACAAAACAAAGTAAAACTTGCTGGAAAGGGGCACAACAAAAGAATGTTTATTGAAATAAGAGATTGGAAAGGAAATGGGCAGAAATTAGGTGTGTCAATGCCTTAAACCATACAAACCAATAAACTAAAGATGGGTGTGCAAAAAATCAGGAAAGAATTCACAACTATGATGGAGGAAGAGAGCAAGGATTATTAACCAAAATGGGACAGATAGATTGCAAAAGAGAAAATAAATTGTAATGAAATGAAACTAAAAAAGCTTTTACACAAACAAAATTAATACAGCTAAGAAATGGGAACTATCAATTGGGGGAAATATTTGCATTAATTATCTATGATAAAGGTTTGATATCTAAGATGATGTAGGGAATAAATACAAATACATAAGACCAAGAAGTTTTTTCATGATAGATAAGTGGTTAAATGATAGCAACAAATTATTCTCAAAAAAATTTCAAGCTATTACTTACACTAATAAAAAGAAAAATTCAAATCAAAACAACTTTGAGATTTCACTTCACACCCAGAAATGGGTAAAGAAAATATAAGAATAGTCAATGTCAGAATGACTTCAGAAAGAAAAACATACTCATACATTGCTGGTGAAACATCTGAAAAATACAGCATTTAAGAACCACTATTGGGCTGATCTAGCTGAAATGCTGCATTCAATCCATATTCTATACCAAGGTTCATGATTAGGACTGGGTTCAGTGCTCAGGAAGCCTGTCCCTAACAAAACATTTTGGGCTCACTTTTCGCACATTCATTGATTTGTTAAGTCCTCCAACTCAGGTCTGCAGGGATGTTTTATCTTAATGCTTATGTCTAGTACCTCCCCAAAAAGGAGCAGGAAAAAGGTTCAACGTGCAATGTGAATAAAGCATGGACCAGATTATTTATTCCTATGTACATAAGAAATGTTCAACATAAAAGATCCCAAGTACACATTTATAGAAGAAGATTAAGTAATTTAACTTATAACTACTGGTACAATCTTCTGAGGGGTTGATAACTCATTCTTCTTAGGCCATAAAGCAGTTTACAAGTCATCCAGATAGGACTTTTACATTTCACCTTGAATTGGTACTGTCCAACAACTCCCAGTGTTTGTCTTCTAGTAAAATGGCCAGATTTGAGTCGATCCTATTTTAGTTGACTGACCCCTCTGACTTCTTCCCACCATCTAGTTTTAACCTGGTAGGACCCAAGGTCTCTAGCCCTCTTGAACTCACAAGTTCAACTCCAAACCTGGACACATCCATTTGAGGGTATTCATTTATCTAAGGTCATGAAAAAACAAGTTTAAATTAGGCAAAGGCAGGCAGAGAGCCCAATGTAAGTTTTCCCAATTAGTCCCCCACACTGACACACAGATGAGGTCACTATGATGCCAGCATAAAGAAAGGCTTTCTCTATCCCTCACTGGAGTCACATAACTTCTTGTTCTTTTTTTAAAATCTTATTTAAATATAATAATAACTTACATTTATATAGAATTTACTATGTTCTAGGCACTCGGTTAAGCACTTTATAAATAGTACCTTATTTGATCCTCACAACAACCCTGGAAGGTAGGTGCTATCATTATCTCCATTTTACAGATGAGGAAACTGAGGCAAACAGCTGTTAAGTGACCTGCTCAAGGTCTCACAGCTAGTAAGTGACTGAGACCAGATTTGGACACCAGTCTTCTTGACTCCAAACCCAGCACTGTATCCATTGAGCCACCAATTATTAAAAAGGGATGACTTGTTAGGGAGTGAAGGAGATGTTCTGAAATGAACATGATGTGAGAACAAATCAACCACAATAAGACCACTTTTTAAAGTCTTCTGCACTTTGCATTTTTTCAGAAACCTTGGCTCCTTCTTGCCTTCTGCACCCCATCACTGTTCCCATAGGTACAAGTCCATTATGTTTGTCCTCAGTTTTGTGTCCTTAGAGGCTGTCATTCTCTTTTCTTCTTCATCAGAATGATTTACAGCTGCGGAGTCAGAATGTCACCTCGTTTTTCTCTCATTCCTCATCAGAGACATTCTCTTTGATAGACTCCGTCCATAGAATCTGGGAGCCCCAGTGTCCCTCCTTCATGGCTTAGATGCTGGTATAAAGAGGCAGCTGATATTAAGATTGGATGGCCTAAGCATGGGGCAAGAGGAGCGTTGGTTTTAGAGCCAGAGGACCTGGGTTGCAACTTCAACTCTACGACTTGGCCCTGTGGGACCTTTGCAAGTTGCTGTCTTTCTCTCTGGGTCTCAGTTTCCTCCTCTGTAAAATGAGTTTCAGTTTCAAAGTTTCATCCTGTGGCCTCTGAAGTCTCTTCAGGCTCTAAATTTAGGAGCCTATATTATCCCACAACAATCCTGAAGAAACTTTCTCAGAAGAACTTTGCAAGGTTGCTAGTTCAAGTATTGTCCTCATTTTATGGAAGAGGAAATTGAGTATCAGAGACATCAATTCATTTCTACAAATACTATTATGTTCCTGCTATGTGCTGGGTATTATGCTAAGCACTGGTCATATGTAGAAAGGGAAAAGTGTGGCTCCTCACTTCAAGGAACTCCCATTGAAATGGAGAAGACAACCTATTACATACACTTGGTAAATGGGAGATATTCTCAGAGGGTAGGCACCAGCAGGATGTTTGGGTTTGGGGGAGAAGGACACCAGCAAGAAGCAGAGCAGGACAAATGTGAGGAAATGCTTCCTAACACTTGGAACCACCCAAAAGTTAGACTGGGCTGCTTCGGGAGATGGTGAGCTCACCCTTGCTAGAGGTCTACAAGCAAAGGTTGGAGAGCTAGTCATTAGGGGTGTCATAGATGGAATTCTTCTTCGAATAGAAGTTATACTAAATGGCTTCTGAGATCCTTCAAAATTCTGATATTCTACAATTCTATGTCCTCCTTACAGCACAGAGAATGCTAAGAAATGGAGCCCTGCAGAATAAGAATCACAGTCTTTGGGGTGAAAGCTTTGGTGGGAGGAATGAAGAATTATAAACCAAGGAGTTCTGGAGGCAATAGAGTGTAGTGGGTAGAACACTGGGCTTGGAGTGAATAATATTACTTCAGATCTTGCCTCTCACTAGCTTAAAGACACTAGCTGTGTGACCCTGGACTAGTCAGTTATCTCTGTCTGACTCAGTTTCCTCACCTATAAAAGGTAAGGTTTGGATTCATGGACCTCAAAGATCACTTGTAGTTCTATATCTATGATTCTATTCATTGACTAATGTTGGAGCATTGGGTGGGAGATGACTGAGAGTTAGATTAACTTTCAATAAATAAGAGAACTCCCTAATATCAGAAATTATCCAAACTGGCATGGGTTGTTTGGAGAGGCCGAGATCATCATCAGAAATCATTAAATAGAAATTAACTGGAAGCCTATTATCAATGTGCTAAGAACTGATGTACTAACTAAATCTTCAGGTCCCTTCCTATTCTATCTACTCTTCTCATTATTGCCAGGAATTGAAGGATTTGTCAACAAATGTGAAGAAAAAAAAACACTAAGAAAAGACATGACTAAAACTCAGTGCACTTGATAAATGTCAGTGGTGGTGAATTTATCCACAACAGGCTACAATCCTAGGCATTCACCTTCACTATAAGCAACTATTGTGGGGAGCTGCCTCCGCAGTGCTGCAGCCAAAAGAGTCCTTCTCTCGCCTCCAACGTCCTGGGGATTGTCAAAAGACTCAAGACCAAAAACTTTGCGTTTTACCATTGAACTGATGCTAAAGAAGATGCATTGTCCTCAGCTTGGTACTTAAGGATCCTGGGACCTTGCCACCTGTCCTATGGGTAAGCCCTTCTGTATGCAATGTCTCCCTCAGTAGAAAGTGAGCTGCTGGGGAGCTGGGGCTGTCTTGCTTATGTGTTTATATCCATAGTATTTGGAATACAATATGTACTTAATGATGATTTTTCATCATTCCACTTAGGCCATGACAGTATACCTAAATCTGTGATTCTATTAGAGAAACAGTGAATAAATCCAACCAATGTAGACAGGCATCTGCTCTCCTCTTCTGAGGCTAATGTCAGCATCCATAAATTTAGACTTTATTTTAAATCACCTCTTAAACAGGAAATAGAAAACATTTGATGCAGAATTTTTGCTTGATTGGGGCAGCTAGGTGGTGTAGTGAATAGTGCACCAGCCCTGGACTCAGGAGGACCTAAGTTCAAAATCGACCACTTAACACTTACTAACTGTGTGACCTTGGGCAAGTAACTTAATCCAAATTGTCCTGCCTTCCCTCCTCCAAAAACAAAAGTTAAAAAAAAAAAGAACTTTTGCTTGGTGACATAGAGATAGTTTTAAAACTAGCTAAGTTTTTCTGGATGTTGGTTAGACCCTTCATAGCTTTATTACAATGAAACCTTGAGCTGAAGATACTCAGTAAAATAACATTTAAACAAACAAAGCCCAATTACCTACAGCTCTGAGTGGTCTGACTTGTCCAGGGCTAGTGTGTGTCAGAAGTGGCATTTGAACTGAGGTCTTTCTGATGATGCAGAAGCTAGCTTGTTACCCACTGCACCCCCAAAAGCCCCTCGTGGCATTATGGTACTTCCCAACAAAGGTGTTTAAAGATGGTGTCTGGGCTAGTGTCTTCCTCTCCCTTTCCTCCAGTGAGGACTGAGATATTGTTCTCTCTTCTCCCCCACAGCAGATCAGGAGAAAGAAGACCCAAGACAGGTATTGTTTGGGGCTTTATGAAAAAGGGCAAAGCAAGGAAAATGCAGTTCAGCTATTTCCTGTTGGCAGAGCCAGGGCTATTAGGTGAAGGGGATTTAGTGTTTGATTTACCTTTTCTACATTCCTCATGGAGGTTTTTGGTCCCAAATTGCTAAACCTCCAGTCAACGGTTAAATTAAACATAACTAACTTTGTTGATATTATTTCACAGCTGACTACCCTGATATTCATACTCTTGGTGTGTTCAATACATAGAGATCCCAGACACATTTTTAAGCCTTGGCTTGTGATGAATCCTCCTAAGCTCAACTTGTGTTTCAAAGATTCTGCTCAACTGAGACGAGCCCGTTATTCTAGCAAGAGAGATGAGTTCTGAAGAGCTGCAATGTGAATGGAGATCCCTGCCTGGGCCCCACTGTGCTCCCAGCAGCATCTCTCTTACAGTAGTAGGTTACTCCACCCCTTGAAGGAAGACCATCCCTAGCCCAGCCAGGCATCCTGGACAGGAGGAGCTGTATAATAAATACTTGGGGAACTATATCCCAAAGAAAGAGCCCTTCCCTACCTGGAAATCCTCCTCCAAACTCAAAAACTTTATGTGACTTGAAAAAGGAATATGTTGTAGTGAGACAAATGCTGGCTTCAGAGTCTAAGGAGCTGGGTTCAAATCCCACTTGTGCTACCACTTAACTGGCTATGCAAATGACTTTAGGCAGGCTGCTTATGAACACTAAGTCTCTGTAAAATGAAAGGACTGGTCTAGATGACCTGTAAAGTCCTTTCCAACTCTAAATCTTTGATCCCACAACCCTATGGACCTCTCTGGGCCTCAGTTTCCTCATTTGTGAAGCGAGAGGGTTGGCCTAAATGGTTTCTAAATATGTTCTGGTCAGTGGTGTGCTGGTAAATGTTTAACAACTAGCTCCCTGTATGTAAATATGACACATTTTTAAGTTTAATCTGAATTATTACATTTTCTCCACTACTTTTTAAAATCTATACAATCCACAAAGTAATAAGTCAAGACCTGACTGGCAGCCTTTTATGATTTCTAAGGAGTAAATTCTCCCATTGAGAATGTAAGAATTTTCTCCTGAGAACCAGGATGAGTCAGGTCCAGCAGACCTTGGCTCTTACTCTAAATCTGTGATCCTACAAATGAGTCTGGACCTCACTTTCCTCATCCATAAAATGAGGAGATTGTACTCAAATGATCTCTAAGGTCCCTTCAAGACAGCTAGTCAACCAGCAAGCATTTGTCAAGGGCTTATTACTATGTGTTAGGCATTGGGTAGAGCACCGGGATACAAATGACAGTTCCTGACCTCAAGGAGTTTACATTCTAATGGGAAAGATAATATGTAAACAATTATGTCCATACAAGATATATCACTCAGTAAAATGGAGGCAATCTCATAGGGAAAGTACTAGCAGTGGAGAGTGGAGATGGGAAAGGCCTCTTCTAGCTCCAAATGTATAATCCTATGGCCCTGTGAAGCTCTCTGGGCCTCAGTTTCTTCCTTTGTAAGTGAGTGGTTGGTCTAATTATCTCTAAGGTTGCCCCCAGCTTTAAATCTCTAATACTAACAATAATCCATCCAATCCCTTGAAGGAACTTGATGGTTGTTGAAGCCTTGGGAGCTTTCAAAGGTACCTGATACTTCTGAGGCCAAGTGGAAAGAGATATTGGGTGAATCAAGACCCAAAATTTAAACACAGACCACTGTTTTGATGGGACATTATTTTCTCCTAACTTTCTGTGGGGGAAAAGAGAGAATAACATCCCAACCTAGAGCTCCCATCCTCCCTAGAGAAGAGGGAGAGGGGGGTGGCTAGGGGGCACAGTAAATAGAGCACCAGCCCTGAAGTCAGGAGGACCTGAGTTCAAATGTCACCTCAGACACTTGACACTTAACTAACTGTGTGATCTTGGGCAAGCCACTTAACCCCAATTGCCTTGCCTTCCTCCCTCAGGAAAAAAAAAGAAAGAGAAGAGGGAGACAGATGTTTGAGGCTAGCTACCATTATTACATGCTATTGTTGGGGCATAGGAAAGGTCAAAGATATTCCCAGTAGACTCAAAGATGAGAAGAAACAGCTCAGCATAGGGCTTGCCTTGTGAGTGTGGTAATTCCTCAGAAGTCATCTGAGCCCCTCAACACCCCAGACAAAGCACATAGAAAGGGTACAGGATTCAGTGTCAAAAGACAAAATTCAAGCATTGGTTCTTCCACTTCATAACTTTGTGACCTTCAGAAGGTCACTTCAACCCATTGAGACACAATTCCCTCATATGTAAAATGGGGATTAGGGAATTGCATTTCCTTTCTCATCAGGCTGCTATGAGTCTCAAACAAGATAATGTCTCAATATGTCAGTAAGTCTTTTCTGTCATCAATGTGGAAGTACCTTCCTTGTGCTGATGCAGATCACGGCCTCCACAAGCCTTCTCATCCCATTGTCTCTGGTTTGTGTCTTCCCATAAATCCTCCAACATGCTCAGGATCATTCTCTAGGGCTCTCAGTATTACATGGGTATCAGTGAGATGCTTCTCCATTGCCTATTTCCTCACATTCACTAATTGATTGGCCCATTTCCTTTTCTAATCATATATCTTCTTTTATGTCACTTATTTTATTGTAATTTTATTTATTTTGCTTTTTTTTAACTGATCAGCACTTTTTTCTCTCCCACCCATCCCTCCCCTCATTGAAATAAAAAATCTTGTAATAAGTAAATAAAATAAATTCCTGAATTGGTCATGTCCAAAAATGTATGATAAAAGGGAAAGTTTCAGAGAATCTCAAGAAGTCTTATATCAATCAATGCAAAGTGAGCAGAACTAAGAAAATAGTTTATACCATAAGAACAACTTTGTAAAAATAAACAACATTGAAAGACCAAACAAACACCATTCCAATCTCAAAAAGACGATCCATGTTATCTGCCTCCTGACTGAGAAGACACAAAATGAACTCACACATATGTGTCACTTACAGAAAGGGTACAAGTCCTCACTGGTAATAATTATGTCCATCATACCTCTCTGCTGCACATTGGGCCACCTTATGTTGACTTCTTCTTAAACAGCAGAGCTCCATGATTCACCAAGTGGCATCCCCAGAAAAGAAGGAGGAATAGAGGCTGAACTGATGATATGTATGTGTGTATGTCTGTATGTATGATGGTTATACAATACTATCATCTAAGCAATACAATATATATAATTATAAAATTATATATTATATCAATTTAATTATGTTAATATATAATCATATCATAGAATTGTATATAGAATTATATATTATATAAAAATATATTTATAAATATATTTCTATATAAATGTATTACAAATATATTTTTATATTTATAAGTAAATATATAAATGTGTGTATGTGTGTACACACATATTACTGTAATGGAAATGCAAATTTAAAGATCTTCCCTGCCCTTAGGCCTTTTGATAGGCTTAAGAGACTCTGAGAACCTTCCTTGATTTGAAAATATTCTCTGCCTCCTAATAGGCTGAATGTGGTCACATGGAGCCTGTGGCAGGAGGCTTGGTTTTCAGGAATGCCCACACCTTGATGCTTTGTGATTGGGCAGTGGGTCAAGAGGGTGGTTACATTCTCTGACCCAGGAGAAGGCTATATAATCCCTGATGTGAGGCTTTGCTTTGGGGCTCACTTTGAAAAGTGTTCTGTGATTTGATCAGATGAGACTCTGGGAAGCCATTGTTGAGACCCCCCCAGCTTTGAAAAACCCAGATGTTGATTTGGTATGGAAGTAATGGTTGGACAGTTTGGAAACCTGTTTACTTGATCTGTTTCTCTGTCTTGATAATTCTGTCTGTATACTCTGAAGGTCGGGGTGCTGACCTTTTCCCCCTGAACTAGGTAAACTATACATATTTGACTGATTAAAGTAAGCTTGTTAACCCATTTTGAGTTGCTTTCCTTTAACAAAGCAGATCTAAGAACCTGTGTTGGCAGCCACCCTGGGGACGCTGGGGTGCTTGCTGATACAATTACACATGTATATACATATATGCGTGTGTGTATGTGTGTGTGTACAGGGAGCTAAAAAACAGGGGAAGGAGGGAAATGAGGGGAGGGGACATGATTTTGAAGTCTAGAAACAAGGAATAGGGCAGAGAGGGGAATCAAGATCAGTCTGGGCCCCTCCACAAAATGGAGCCCTCAGGAACTCATCATTGGGAAAAGGAGATGGGTTTTACAGAGGAATATTCGAAGCTGAGAAATCCACAGAGATGGTTGGCTATTCCAGGGTTAAGTGATAAATGGAGTTTATATTTTATCTTCTAATTATAGACAGAGAAGCTTTTGCCAAACCTATGCTTGGAACCTTTCCATCTTATTAGGATATTTCGGAGTAGGCGCTACATTGGCCTAACTTTAGGGTATAGATCCAGGGCCACCTCCACACTCAGAGGCATCAGAGGAGAGAACTTTTTAGTGGCAGATACAAAATCTCATTCTGGTTAAACCAGAGAAAGATATCTCTGGTCCTGGATGATTCGCTTTCTCATTCCCATGTTCTCATCTTTCAAGCTCCCTACCAGGACTGAGCCTCCCATCATAAAATCCCTAGAACAGCCCTTCACACTAAAGAGCCTTGTACAGGCCTAGAACAGCCTCTGAAGGATTTTTAATTCCAATAATCAAACAGAACAGCCCTGACAGCTCATGATGGAATCCATGCCTCCTCCAGGTTTTATGCTATTTAGGGGAGCTATACCCATTTTCCTCAGGACAGTCTTATAAAACCTTGCAAAGGATAAAAGCCTTTCTCTGTGATTAACCTTTGAAATGGGCATTAAAACTAATTTTGCCTTCACATTGATAGTTCAGGTTTAAATGAAGAGACAAAGGGGTGTGACTCCCTCTGGCATTTTTTCCAGGGGGTTGTGGGAGGCTGAGGACTCCCAGAAAATGCTTTCAGCAGGTTGGCAGAGATTTAGAGTCAAAATCTTAACCCTTTTCCCTGGTTTAGTTCTCCTTTCTACTGCCTCCTTTCAAAGTTATTCTCATCTCATGAACTGAATATTAGCTGATTAACTCATTCCTCCAGGAATAAATGACTTTAATTCATAATACTAATTTATTTTTTTTGTTTCAGTACCTGAGGTTGGGGCCATAGCTTGGACAGCATGTCAAAAAACACTTCCACCTTCACTGTGGGTTGTTCTTGGTGCATCCACGGACCAGAGGTCTCAGTGGGCATGGGTACCTGCTGCTAATGTGGATCATGACCTGCTCAGACCTTTGCAACCTGGGTAATTCTTGCCCAGGTCCTTGTCCACAAAGACACCATAGAGTATCCACCCAATATGGAAGATTCTTTCTTCAGATTCTTTTAATATTCTAATAGGACATAAGCTCCTTGAGGTGAAGAATTATTTTGCTTTCTTTATTTGTATCCTGTGCCTAGCATAGAGTTTTGTATATGAGGTGCCTAAAAAATTCCAGTTAGATTGGTTCGGATAGGGTTGGGTTGGGTTGGGTTGGACAGGTAGAAACCAGCACTCCATTTAGTTGTTTGTACATAACCCTCTCTCAAGCTTCATGACCGCTTACTTCCTACGCAAGACTTACCTTGATTCCCTCCATCAAAAGCATTTTTTAAATTTTTTTTATTTACTTAGTATGTGTCTTGTATTGTTTATGTCTGTATGTGTTGCTCCCCTAAAATAAAAAGTAAACTACCTAAGACCAGGGACAGCTTCACTTCTGTCCTTGTGTTCTCAGTACTGAGCACAGAGCCTAGAACGTAGAAGAACCTTATGAATGTTTACTGTTGTATGAACCAGGCTGCCTCCTCTGCTGGTTACATCTGTTTTTTATGACACTTTCAATGCTATCAAACAGAAAAGTCTCTCTATATATTCTTCCTCCCTTCCCACTAGGGCTCTAGCAAGAAACGGATCCCATTCAGATCCCTCAGAAGCAGATACATTGGCACAGAGAGCACAGGGTAGTATTTACACCAGATTTAAGGACAGAGTCACAAATAGTAGGAGTTTTTCCCTACATCAAGTTTCACCAGAAAAAAAAAAAGGAAAACAGCATGAAATAGACCCTCAAGTCCCTCTTTTAAGGCAAATTCAATTGGAATGGAAGGCAGAAGCCCAGAGGCTCTCTGCTCCTGGTTGCATTTATTTCCCTATTTTAACCAACTTCTCTGGCCATCTAGGTGCTGAGATCAGTTGTTCTTGACACCCCCTGAATGTTAGCACCCCAGGATAAAGCCCTCATCACCCCACCCTAGGTATGGCTCTGTCTAAGGGAGAAAGCACACAGTTCCCTCTGGGCTTCGATGCCCCGTCTGTGAGCCAAAGTCAGCAACACCCCCGTGTAAGTGGAAAATCTCCGACCCTTGCTCTTCTTCGTCCTGCCAAGTGGAGTGGGGCTTACAAAAGAATGTCTCCTGCTGTTTGTTCACTCTGACTGGGCGATCCTCTAATTCCCGGTCTCACGTCTCTATTTCCCGACCACATATGGCAGTAATATTGGATCTGCCCCATCTCAGCTTAACCATGACTAAACAGGCTGATGAATGTCATGCATCTTATCATCATACATGCATATTTTTAAATATAATTCACTTTTTGATCGGCGCCCTTGTGCAGTGGTGAATGAAAACAGTTAAGCTCTCTTCCACTGTCTGCCTTTAAATGTATTAAACAGCCCGGCTGTCAATAGATTATATTCTTGTACAACGATAATAGCCCCCAAAACTAAGAGGCCTTGTCAGGAATGGTGCCTGTCACAGTTTGATGCGAATGATTTTACTTGGTGTATGTCTGCCGCACAATCATCTCGTAATCTGAATATACATCACGGCATGACATGTAAATTTCCTGCTATTCTGCTTTCATTTCCAGAGGCAGCAATCAAATGGAAACCACTCAACCTCACCCAAATGTATAAATAATTTTCATTCAAACATATTAACAGTCAAAATATGAGAATTTATCACAGAGTGGTGTGCTTTTTAAGAAGCAATAAAGACTTTACTTTTTGAGCCTATTTCTACTTAGAAAAGTAATAGGAATGGCAAGCTACAATTTTGAAATCGCGTCGAGAAGTCCACGCGGAGGGCCCCTAATCTACAAGTTTAAATGGAACTGCATTGATGTGCTGGAGGAAAGGGGGAGGGAGAGACAAATAAGATCTAGAGCTAGAAGGACCTTTAGAGATTGGAGGTCTGGCTAACGTGTCTCAGATCTAGACCCGAAGGGGATCTCAGAGGTCTGTCTGCTAGACCAATGCTCCTCAGTTTCTAGGCAAAGAATCTGGCAAAGAGAAAGGGACTGGTCCAAGGTGACACAAGGAAGTCAGTAAAGTGCCAGAGTCTGGGTTTGAATCCTGGTACTCTCTAGATGTAGAAGGATTGGATCACAAATCTAGAGGGAGCCCGACAAGTCATCTAGTACCACACCCTCATTTTAGAGATGAGGAAGGGAGGTTAAGTGAGCCCAAGGTCATACAGGCATAACATGAAGAACCAGGGATTGAACCCTGACTGCCTATGGTCAATAGATCACAAACTCTTAGCTCTAGGGCTAAAGCGGGTCTTAGAAGTTCCCTGGTTCATTCTTTTCATTTTACAAGGCTGGGGGAGATTAAGGGAACTGCCCAAGGTTCTGAAGTTAGAAACAAAAGCTAGGATGTGGCCTCAGACTCAGCATCCAGTCTCTTCTCCAGGACTCCACACTACAGCTTTGGTAACTTAGGAAAGAATCCGTATAATTCTTATATCTGCATGAGATGTAGCAATCTGATGTCAGAGGGCATGGATTCAAGTCCCAACTGTCCATATGTCCTTCAGTTTGTCTCTAATTCTCTTCAGGAAAATGGGTGACAACCTCTGCATATTGATGATTGCTCATTTCCTATCACGTGTTAAAGTAACTTTCATCACAAACAGCCCTGTTAGGTGAGTCACTCAAGTATTATGATCCCCATTTTAAAGATGGAGAAACAGAGTCAGAGAGATCAATGCATTTGCTTAATGGATCACACAGGAAAACAATATTTGGACCCACATCTTCTGGCACCAAGACTCATCTGGGACCTTCCTACTATGCCCTACAACATCTTTAGACAGGAAGAAACATGGGTGGGTACTTTGTCCCACTGAGGGGTGTTGAGAAGATTAGACAAGATAATCATTTATCAGAGAGATGATAGATTAAAAGAAGGAGAGACCTTCAGACTCAATTAATCTGACTTCCCCCCATTTTACAGAGGAGACAGATGAGTTTTCAAGTAGGAAGATGACCTTCACTGGGAGTTTTGTGGACTGTGCAGTACTATAAAACCATGAGCCTTAACTGGGGACAAATAACTGACCACATGAAAATACAGATTCTTAAAATTGCTGAACTTTCTTCATCTTTCCCAAGCTCTGATCCCATGGGATCAATAGTAAATTACACCCCTCCTCCATACAAACCCCTGACCCAGCGAGGATTCTGATATTATGACAAGTGACACCTTCAATTTTTTTTGCTGACAAAAATCAGATTCTAATTGAAAATAAGAGACTGAGCAGAAAGTCGATGGAATCACTCACTGTGCCTGCCCTGGATTTTGCAAACACCATGTCAAGGCCCTGCTACTTAAGTCCTGTCTGTCAATTAGCTTTTACTTGTGATGCACTGACAAAGGGACAAGGGGAGAGATGCCCTCCCAAGGTGATTATTAAAAATAATAATAATAATAAATAGCTTACATTTATGTAGTGCTTCGAGCTTTGCAAAGCACTTTAAATACTATCTCATTTGATCTTGTCAACAACCCTGCAAGGTAGGTGCCATTATTATCCCAATTTTACAGATGTAGAGCTTGGGTTGAAAGAGCTTAAGGGCCTTGCCTATGGTCACACAGCCAGCAACTATTTTCAGCAGGATTTGAACAGAGAACTTCTTGGTTCTAAATCCAAGGTTCTAATCCAAGAAAGACTGGATCCTCTTAGCTTGGTGATCAGAACTTGCCTATGATACTATCTATGTCCATTGTTAGAGTGTGAGACTTGAGGAAATATAAGGAAATTGGAGCTTGGTTTGGCCTTTCCATGGGCCTAATGGGCCAACAAGGAGATGATGGGAAGGGTTCCAGAGAGTAGGAGTCCTGCTTGAGTGAGAGTCCCAGAGAAAAGTGTCCAGATCTGAATTTAATTCAAGCAAACAAGCATTTATTGAGTATCTGCAAAGCACCAGAGATACCAAGACAAGAAGGAAATCATCCCTGTCTTCAAAGAGCTTATTTTCAATTGACAGCTGAGTCTAAATCTTGGCTCTGCTGGGATTTAATTCAGACTTTGTGCCAAAGAACACATACCATTCTGGGAGAAGGGGAGAGGGAACCTGTGCAAGAGCAGAGGGATGGGAGATAGAATGGCTTGCCCCAAGGACAGCAAGTTAGTCTGGGTGCCTGAAAGAGAGAGTATACAGGGAAGTCCTAGGCAAGCAACCCATAGACGAAGTTAGAACCACCTCATCCAGGGCTTTAGAGGTCAGACAGAAGCAATAGGGGACCATAAGATAGGGATGAGGTCAGACCTGAGCTTCAGGAATCTCAGCTGTGGGGAGAACAGACTGGAGAGGAGATAGGGAAGAGAATCAGGGTAAGGAGACCAGTCAGGAAGCATTGCAGTGGTCCAGGAGAGAGATAAGGAGGACCTGGATGAATAGGGGCTGTGTAAGTGGAGAGAATGGGACAGATATTAGACTTCTAAAGCACTGACTAGCAGAAAAGAATGGGACCAGGGCTCATCCAATAAACCAAGGAAGAAGAAAACAAGGAATGAACATCCTAATCCATCTTACAAACAAGACAGAGAGTCATCTTTTTACAGGAAGCCTTTCCCAATCCCTCTTAATTCTAGTAACCTCCCTCTGTTCAGTATTTCCTATTTATATTGACTAGAGCTTGCTTTGAATATCTTTGTTTGCATGTTATCTCCCCCATTAAATCAAAGTTCCTTGAGGGCAGGGAATGTATTTTATCTCTTTTTGTATCCCTAGTGCTTAGCACAGTGCCTGGCATATAGTAGGTGTTTATTAAATGTGGATTGATCACAGGATTTAGAGCTGGAAGAATCCTAGGAATCATCTAGCCCTTCATCTTTTTGGTGCCATGGTGCCCTTTGACATCTGGGAAATCATCTGAACCTCTGCTCAGAATCAAGTTCATAAAAGTATCAAACAAATACAAAGAATCCAATTATACTGATGTACAGTTATCCAAATATTTTTAAAAGCAAATTCAGACCCCAGTTTAAGAACCTCTGAATTCTAGCCCAGACTCCTCATTGGACAGATGAGATAAAGGAGATCCCAATTTCCCTAACAGTGATGTGCCTTGCCCACAGTCACCCCGGTAACGTGTGGCAGACCAAGGCATTACAGGCAAGATTGTCTAACTCCGAATTCAGTAATCTGCCCACCAGAGCTCGATGCCTCTCTGAGACATTGTCCAAGAGTTGTGTTTTCCTTTTAGGCACAGGCATCATGGTGTTATCAGAAGAGCATTAGATTCAGAGGAAGAAGAGAAGAGTTTAAATCCTGATTCATTTGCTGCCTGTTGGATACCTTGGACAAATAAATTAGCTTCTTCAAATCTCAGCTTCTACATCTGGAAATGAGATTCAAAAACTAATGAAAACAGCTAACTTTGTACACAGCACTTTTGAGGTTTGCAAAGCATTTTTCTCAATGTATATTATTTCAACTGACCCTCACCACAACCCTGGGAGGTAGATGCCATCATTATCTCTATTTTTCAAGTAAGGAAGCTGAGATTGGGAAAGATTGACTTGTCCAGGCTCCCACAGCTAGCACATGTCCAAGGCATGACTCAAGCCCCACATCTGCCTCCTCTACCCACTGCACCACCTTACCTGCCATGAAGGAGGTAAAGAGAGAAGACATGGTCCAAGAGATGCCAAAACATTTATGGCAGCCCTTTTCATAGTAACAAAGAACTAGAGACAACATGCATGCCCACCATTTGGGGAATGATTGAAAAGAACAACAGAAGATGAACACAATAGAATATTATTTTGCAATAAGAAATGGCAAGGCCATATGGTGTAGTGGATGAAGAACTAAGCTACCAGGCAGGGATATCTGGGTTCAAGTCCTGCTTCTAATAGATAATGACTGGTGGATTTTTGGCAAGTCACCTGACCTCTCAGAGTCCCAGGCAACTCTCTAAGACCTGCTTGCTGGGGAGGTGCCAAATTTCCTTGTTGGAAGTTTCCTCTACAAATTGAATTACAAAGGATGGAGAGAGACACACACAGAGAAAGAGAAAGTTGGAGGGGAGAGACAGGGACAGAGAGGGAAGAGAGAGGGAAAGAATTCAGAGAAATATGGGAAGATTTGTTTGAACTGATGCAGAAGAGAGCTGAATCAGAATACTATATACACAGACTATAACAATATCAGTGAAAAGTTCCCTAAAAGAAAACTAAACTGAGCAATTACGATAATCAATCTTGGTCCTAGAGACAGATTTTTAAAACATACTTCCTTCCTCTCAGCTAAAAGGTGAGAAACTAAAGTGGTAGAATGTTGCACAGATAGTCCAATGTGCTGATTGTATTTGGTGGTTTCTGTTCAGTAATTTTTCTTTGTTAACAGGGAAGGTTTAATTCCTAGGGAAGAAGGGAAAAAAGGAAGGGGGAGGCAGTAATCCCCAAAGTTGCTTGAGATAAGAAAAACAAAAGCCATCACTAAATCTCATTTTCAAAATAAATATTAAGGTAATGATATAGATTTAATGTGTTTAAAAATAAAATGAAAAGACTGGACAAAATCATTTCAAAGACATGCTTCTATCTTTAAATTGACAGTTTTTCCTCTATATCTCTATAGATAAAAAGGAAATTGAAATGTTCATACCCATCAATAAGCAAAGAAACAGAACCCTGCCCTCCCCACCAAGTGGGAAAATAATATAAGCAGGATGGGCAGTTTGCTTTTAGCATTAAAGATCGAAACTAAAAATTTTGCTGCCTCACTGGAAATTTTTACATTCCCCCCCCAAGTGCCCCAAAGTACCCAAAGTGCCAGTATGGCAGTTTTTGCCGACTTCTCCCAGCAGAGCGCCTGAAGAGCCCAAGTAGAGTAACCTGGGGTGCAGCGGGCTCAGCCATTTGAAATAAAACTTTGCAGTACTAATGTTTTTGTAACTGCTTTCATATTGTAATGATATTTTTCCAAGCACTGGTTTTATTTGATCTTAAATACCTTTTTGGGAAAGTCCAGTGAGCTGACTCTAATAAAATCATGCTATTGAAAAAAGGTTTAAGTGGAATGTTCAGAATAAATTACAAAACTGCATGCTAGAATACCAGCTAGTGCTGCTATAAAAATCTGGAAATGAGGATTCTTGCAATATATTTTAAAGGAGTAGCACACTTTTTTTGGCTCATTTTTTTCCCCTGGAATGTTTCATAACAAAATGCCTCCTCACCAGGGAAAAAGATAATGCAAAGCATAGGCACAAACTTCAAGAAAAATTGTATTTAGAAGGGGAAAAAATCCTTTGATAGGGGAGGGGGAGAAGGGGTAAGGGAAAAGAATATATTTCATTTCATTTTCAATAACTGTTGGAAGATAATAGGAAATGTAATTCCTTTCCATTTTCTGTGCCAAAATACTTAAATTACATCATACTTATCCTGTCACATTTTCCCCCAACATATTCAGGGCCCTTAAGCAGATTTTATGACCCTTAGGGACTAAGGACTGATAGCTTTTTTTTGTAAGGAAGAGGATAGGGTGGTCCAGGTGCAGGAATCCTGCTGAATCAGGGCATAGTGGCTAATGTGAGTGTGGGCCCAGATGTATATCTATCTGGTTTTCCTAGAAATTCAGCATAGGGAAAAAAGAGACTGAGATGGAGAGCCCAGGACTCTTCATTCTATTGTAGACCTGGGTCTACACAGTACTGTCTGTATGGTTGGTGGCTAGTGTCTAGAAGGATGGATGGATGGATGGATGGATGGATGGATGGATGGATGGAGGACTAAGGAAGCAATAAAAGGATGGATAGAGTGAAAGATCAGTGGAGGAATATATGAGAGAGAGATAAGGGAGAAATGTAGGAAGAAATAAGAGAGGGATGGTGGTTTGAATGGAGGTAGGGCTAGCAGGATCAATGGAGGGAAAATGGTTAGGTGTTTGAGTGTAAATAGAGGAAAAGAAGTAGGGAGGAAAAGATAGAAAGGAAGATGGAGAGAAGGATGGATATAAAAATCACAAACCACTACATCAATTATGAGTGAGACTTACCTTCACCCTGAACAAGAAAAATCAGCCCTTTCAGATTGGATGGGAATATGAAAAGGGTAGATAAGCATTAAAGCTAAACTTTGCCTGTTCAAAATTTTGTTCCATACAAACCTCGACCTAAACATTGGTCATTCATTCATTTAACACGTATTATGCCCTTATTACACACAGAATCCCAGGCTAAGCCCTGGAGGAGATATGAAGGCCACATCCTGCTGTCAATCAGCTTACCTTTTGGTGCAGGAGAAAATTCACATACAGTAATAATCATAGTGCAAAATGAAATGGAATAAGTGCATGCTAGAGGAAGCAAAAATCATTTCCAGTTGGAGAGATCAGGGTATCCTAAAAGCCAGCATTTGTAAAACAAAACAAGACCAAAAACCTTTGAAGGTCTTGAAGCACTTGAGCTATGTTGCCCCTCCCAACAACCCTGGTCTGTCTCCTTCACTGGCCAGCACCAGGCCTCAGCCATCTCTTGAAGGCCACCATTTGCAGAACATGCCTCCTGCATCCTCATACCATGCCATGCCCTCTCCCTATCCCACATTTCTGGTTCTCCTGGAATTTTATCTTCCTCCATTAGGAGGCAAGCTCACAGAGGTCAGGGACAGTCTTGTCTGCTTATATTTGTATCCCTAGTGCTTAGTATGGTGAAGAAAGGGGAGGGAATGAAGAAATAAGCCTTTTATTAAGTGACTTTATTAATATGCCAGGAACTGTGCTAAGTACTTTATAGGTATTTGCTCATTTGATAATACTATTTGACAAAGCCTCGCATTGGTACATAGTAAATGCTTGGTCACCGATTTATCTACCAGAGAAGACAAAGAAGAAAGGACAGGAGAGGATTAGACAGGAACAGTAGGGAGAGGGGAAGAGAAGAGAGGAGAAAGAAGTGAAGTGTAAGGGAAGGGAAGGAGGGGAGAAGAAATGAGGAGGAGAGGAGGTGAGAGGATCTGTGTAATCCTGTGAGGTAGGTCCCACAGGTAACATTTTACATCTGAGAAAATTGAGACCCAAAGAAATTACATGACTTACCCAGGTCACACAATCGATAACTGTGAGGGCAGGATGTGGACTAGAGTCATCTGGAATCCCTCTACCCAAATGGGCACATTCTCTCTTTTCTTCCTGGGGGAATTTGAGTGGAGTCTTAAAGCACAGGAAGAATTTTTAAAAGGCAAAGATAGGTAGAAAAAATAGGTAGAAAGGGGAGCATTCCAGGTGTGGGGAAAGGCTTCTGTGAAGAAAGGCATGATGGAGCATGTGGTGAGCAATACAGTTTGACTGATGTGTCAAAAATGCAAGAGAAGGTAGTATGGAATAAGAGTAATGAGGAACAAATGCATATGGCATTCAAGGCTTCTAAGTGATTTACATACATTTTCCTGGGGAGAGCCTTAGGTGCCAAATTAAAGACTTTGGATTTTATCCAGTAGACAGTAAGGTTTTAATCAGTGTATCAGTGTGATGTTACACTTCCAACCTTATTTCCTTCTATCCCCGACAAAGTACTTCACCATCATATTGAATTATCTCCTATGAGTGTCCAAAATTTTCCCTTCTCCCTGCCTTTGCTCTCTGTTCTCTCTGCCAGACATGCCTTTACTCAACTCTTTACTTATGGAATACCTACCCTTTTAGAGTACAAATTCCTCCATAAGGTTTCTCTGATGTCCCTTGTTATTAATGACCTTCCTGGCCCAGATCTCCCAAAGATAGCCCTTTTCACCTCTTTCACATGCCTATGATTTACCCTTTAGTATTACTGTTACTTCTACTGTCTTTAAACTTCCTGGAGGCCAGTGTCTTTAGTTCATCTAAACTCTGGCTACAAGATAACATAGCCTATTCAATGGTGAATTAAATTTAGTCTCAAATATGACTCTCCTACTTGCCAAAACTAAACTCAATTCATAGGCGCCCTGGATCCTATCTCCTCCATGACTCTGTTCCATTCCATTCCTTCCTAATGTCTTCAATTTCTTTATCTTTTTTAGTGTGTTCTCTGCAGTGGAAAAACCTCAACATGATCAGCTATTTCCTATTCTAAAGAAAAAATCCTTCCTTTGGCCATTATACCCCCTCAAACTATTTTCTGAAAATTCTCTTTCCTTTGACTGAAAAGTTCTATGAAGCATTGTATACATGTGATTGTCCACTTCCTCATCAAGTATTCCATACTATGAACCCTAACTCACTGCCATTTGATTCTTTTGATAGGTAGGTCAAAAATAGTACCGAGGCAGCACAATGAATAGAACACTAGGCTCTATCAGGAAGATCTGAGTTCAAATCCAGCCTTAGACACTAACTAGTGGTGGGAGCCTGGGCAAGTCATTTTCTTGCACTTGCCCACTTACTGGGCACTGTCTGCCTCAGTTTTCCTCATCTATAAAATAAAGATAATAATAGGTTCTACCTCCCAGGTTATTGTGAGTATAAAATGAGATTGTATTTGTAAAGTGCTTTACAAACCTTAAAATTACGTATAAAAGCATTTAACAATATACCATGCACTATCCCAGTGAAAGGAATGGAGAGACATAAGCTACAGTTGGGTTAGTCAGACCAGATTATAAGACCAAATCCAGAATGTGGTCATTAATGGATCAGGGTCACCTTGGAGATGGGTCACTAATGGAGTGTCCTAGGGAATTGTCCCTGACCCTGAGTTTTGGGACATTTTTATCAATGACTTGAATGAAGGCATTGATGACATGCTAATCAAGTTTTCAAATTAGACACATTCACGGATGGTGAAGATGTTGGCTCACAGTCAGAACCCAAAATGGTCTCCCCAGGCCAAAATGCTGGGCATTCTAAGACAGAAATTAATAGGGATGAATGCAAAGCCTTACACTTGGGTTCAACAGCTCAACTTTCTAAACATGAGGTGGGGGGCATATATAAGAAAATGGTTTGTATAAAAAAACAACCTAAGGATATTAAAAGCTCAAGTTAAGTCAACAGTGCAAGATGGTAGTCTTTTAAAAAGTCACTAGATTTGGGCTTCTTCAATAGAGGCAAATGAGAGTGAAGGGGATAGAGTACTGTACCTGGAGTCAAGAAGGGCTTCAATCCAGCCTAGATACTTAATGGTTTTGTGACCCTGGGTATGTCACTTAACTTTTGTTTGCCTCATTTTCCTCATCTGCAAAATAAGGATAATAATCACACCTACCTCCCAGGTTTCTTGTAAGGATAAAATGGGATGATATCTGTAAAGAGTTTTGCAAACTCCAAAGTGCTATATAAACACCATCTACTGTGATTGATTATGGTGAAGAAGAAAAGCAAAGGATTCAGGATGAGGGAAGAGATAGTCTTGCTGTACTCTATCCTGGCATGAGCATATTGAAAGTAAGGTGATTGTTTCAATTTTGTGGTTTAAAAGGGAAACTGATGAGCTGGAAAGTGTCCAAAGGATGACAATGAAGATGGTCAAGAGACTATAAACCAGCTACATGTTGGACTTGGGATTGAGAAGACCTTTGTTTGAATCCTACGTCATACATCTACCAGCTGTGGGACCCTGGGCTGGTAAAAAAAAAACTCTCAGTCTCAGTTTCTTATCTGTAAAATGGGTATAATGATAGAACTGAATCAACTAAGATGATATATATAAAACACTTTGTAAACTTTAAGTACTAAAGAAATGTTAGTTAGTATTAATAATATTATTATTAAGAATGATGATGATAAGGTGATAATTTTATCCCCCTGTGACTCTCCACATGCCTCCCTAACAGCTCTTTGGGAGCTTAGCATGAGTTCATGATTGTTCACTTCTGCAAGCCTGAATTTTCTGCCCATTTCTGACCTCACCGAGGGTCAGGATGGGAAAAAGGAAAACTCCATTGATGTGACTGTAACTTAGCCCAATTACGGAAAGACACATGTAGTGTTTGGGCAACTGGGTGGTTCAGGGGCCAGAGCTCCAGACCTGGAGTCTGGAAGGCCTGAGTTCAAATTTGGCTGCATGACCCTGGACAAATCACCTAACCCTCTTTGTTTTCTCCTCTGCAAAATGAGCTGGAGAAGGAAATGGCAAAACCATCCAGTATCTTTGAAAACCCTAAATGGGGTCACAAAAAGTCAGAAACAACTGAACAACAAAATTTCGGTGTTTTCCATCAGCCAAGATCAGTGTCTCTATAATTCACATCTATCACTCCTAGTATTTTCCCTTGGTCCAAGAAGTTCTTCCAATGTGTGAGACCAGCTGCCAGTTCCCTACCTCACCTTAACTTTTCTCTTCCAGATCTTTCAACAATTCTTCATATGGCTAAATAATAGCAATAATAATAATAAATGATTAGCATTCATTTGGTACCTTAAGGACAGAAAAGTGTTTTATGTGTATTATCTCAATATTTATAATTCTATTATTATCTCCATTTTACAGGTTGGAAAACTGAGACTGAGAAAGGTCGTGACTAGCCCAGGGCTACCCAGTTAGTAGATCCTACTTCATAAGGTAGGATTCAGATGGCAGTCTTCTTGACTCCAAGCCCAACGCTGTCTGTTAGACTTGTAGCTGGTCTATGGTCTCCTCATTCTGACTATCCTCTGGACACTTTGCAGCTTGAGAGCATCTAGAAGAAACAGAGTTTCAAAAAGATTGAGACTTGCCCAAAGTCCAGGATTTGAATATAAATCCTCTGATTACATATCCAGGATTCTTTCGATTATACTCAGGTGACAGTTAGGGATAAGGGAAGTGGCACAGTGGCTAGACTGCTGGATTTGGACTTGGGAGGAGCTGAGTTCAAATCCTACCTCAGGCATTTACTAGCTGTGTGAGCCTGGACAAGTCACTTAATGGCTTTTCTCATTTGTAAAACAAGGATAATAAGAGCATCTACATCCCAGGATTATATGAGAATCATATGCGATAACATACATAAAGAGATCTGTGAACCTGAAAGTGCTGTGCAAATGCTAGCTATCAGTGTAGTCATTAGTATTTGTGTAATGGAAGGAACATGGAATTTGGAGCCAAAGTGTCTAGATTGGAATCCTGGCTTGGAAACTCAATGCCAACAATGAAAAACTCCCACTTCTATAGAAGTATATAAATACAATAGAAATAGAAACAGTTAATAAAAATATTAGAAATAGAAATAAATTTATATTTAGAATTTTAAAATGTATAAAGAAAAATAGACATTAAAATATTTCACTTAAATTTATTTGTAAATTAAATAGAATATTTTATTTAAATTTATTTATAAATAAAAATAAATATTAAATATATTTTATTTAAATTTATTTGAAAATGAAAATAAATATAACATCTTTTATTTAAATTTATTTGCAAATAAATATAAGATAGTTCTATTTAAATTTATTTATAAACAAATGTAAATATGTGTTATTTAAATTTATAAATAAAAATAAATATACAGTATATTTGTTTTTATTTATAAATAAATTTATATAACTTCTAAATATAACTATTATAATAGTAATAATAATAACTAATACAAACCTTCAAATAAGTTTTAGAAGTCCTTGTCCTAACTCCTACACACACTGATGATCTAGATCTCTGGGCAAGACTACATCTCCCTCTCAAGATTTCAGGGATGCCAGTCCTACGGAGTTATGTGGTTCTTCAATAGAGCTAGTGGCTCAAGCTGGCATTCCTTTTGTCTTCTCAGTATTATTCACTAGTTAATCACACCCTACATCATTAAAACAATTAACATTGATTAACTTTGATGAAGGTATATTTACTAAGAAAAGAGAGCATGGACAGAAATACAAACCTGCCCCCCACACACACCCACTGGTGGCATTTTCTCTATACCGCCTTGGAGCCTGGGGAGAAAGTGCTAAACCCTAGTTTCTTCAAAGCAATCACCCTGCCAAACTCACTTGCAATGTTGCACACCCAATACCCAAACCCCTCCCTCTTGTAGGACCAGACATCTGGCTTCAGGGTCAATTCAGTGCTGGACTGGGTCTTGGTGGTTCCCATCAATTCTTTCTTCCTTTCTTTCTTTCTTTCTTTCTTTCTTTCTTTCTTTCTTTCTTTCTTTCTTTCTTTCTTTCTTTCTTTCTTTCTTTCTTTCTTTCTTTCT
>NW_027185852.1:12793346-12803346 GCF_028583685.1 Petaurus breviceps papuanus
GCAACTGGGGTTAAGTAACTTGCTCGAGGTTACACAGCCAGGTATTTCTGGATGTGGTGCTAAGTGTTGGAGCCCGGATTCGATCCCCAGATTATCCCGACACTGGAGCCAATGTTCTTACTTGCTGAACTACCTGACCACCCCTGTTCCCATCAATTCTTGACCCCAACCTCGCAGCTGTATCCAGTTCTATTGGGTGTGCAGATGCCAGAAGCCACATGCATCTGACAGAGGTTTTATCTCTAATCTGAAGCTTTGTTTTTTGGTAAATCCCACTGAGTTTTCAGAAGTCATCTCTGCCCCTCCCTTCATTATTACTATGTAAGAACCTCGAAATAGATAGAAATAAAATTTATTGGAGAAAAGTAAATGAGCCTAAGTTGTTGGTACAAGGAGACACCAATCTAAAGAAACTTTGATTTCCCACTGTGTAGGACAAAGGAAATGGATTAGCAGGTGGTGTAATAAATAGAAGACAACAATGAATAAATTACAACTGTAATTGGTGATTTCATCAAATCACATTTGGAAAATGTACTCTATTTTCTTAGTTGTCTAAAGAGCCATCCTGCATGAATGTTTTAAATCAAAGAGCTCTTATAACTGAGAAGGTTGGAGTTTAATTTGATGATGGGAAAATAATTTAATTACTTCAAGGGAAAATAGACTGGCATTCAATAGATGTTGAAACAGCTGTAATAATATACCCAGTCTATTGTATAAAATCAACACTGTCACCAAAAGGTGGGGCCATAATTATTTTTCTCAAAAAGTAGCCTTCCTGTCATCCAGGCACAAAGATATAAATTCCAAAATTTCCAAATCTGAGTTGAAGAGAACCTCAGAAGCCTTCTGGTTCAATCTTTATCTGAAGTAGAATTCCTTTGACAACATACCTGACCAATGGTCTTCTAGCCTCCACTTGATGACCTCCAGTGACAGGGAACTCTCTCCTTCATGAGGTATTTCATTCCATTTTGTATCAGCTTTCATTGTCAGCAAGTTCTTCCTGGTGTAGCCTAAATTTGCCCCCTTTATAATGTCTGCCCACTGTTTCTTGCTTGTTCTCTAAGGCCAAAGAGAAAAAGATGAATCCCCATGAAAGGGGATTAGGGGCATTCCCACAAAATGTCTGAAAAGGAACCAAAGGGATTGTGGGAAGAGGAATTTGGTTTGGTTTTAACCTCAGTCTGTTTCTCTACCCTATCCCTTTGACTGGAAAATCTTGTGAATTCTAAAGAATCTGGAGGACTTTACATTTTCCATCTTTCCGTCATCTCTCTGGCAACTCCTGTGTTGGGATCCCAGAACAGACTGAAGGATACACAGCTCTTCAAGGATTCTAGCAAAGAACTTACTTTCTTAATCATTCTTTAAAAGAACTTCTTGAACCCCTCACAAAGAAGAGAAAAGTATCTCTAGCAACCAGGAGGTATGACTTACCACTTTGCCACAAGCACTCAATAAACTTGAGCCCAATTTCTTCTAGACTCTATATGTGCTCGTGAAAGGTCATGTCATATGCTTTGGGTAGGGAGATGGGTTACCAACTGTTCTTGCCATACCACCTTAATAAATAACCCTTCCTAAAAGCTAATGAAGTCTAACTAATATCAACTGACAATTGTAAAGTAGGAACTCACTGGTGGGGGCTCAGGCACTATTTGGAGTTAGAAAAAACAACCCTTCATCCATTCAGGGGATAGCATCCTGAGGGGGAGTAGTATCAATGCTCTGAGAACCCAAATCTTTAGTTTCAATGGGGATACCCTGGAGGCTATAAGAGTTACACTTACCTTTTCTACTATAAAACATCTCTGATATATGTACCTTCCTTTTCATTGCTGCCAGTTTTGTTCAGACACTCATTAGGAGGGAGAAGCTAGATCGTTCTAATAGCCTCGTAACTGATCTCTCTATTTCCAGTTTTTCCCCTCTCCAATTCATCCTTCACACAGCTGCCAAAAATGATCTTTCTAAAGCAGAAGCCAAATCAAATCACCCTCTGCTCAGAAATCTTCAGTGGCATCCTATCACTGACTAGCAAAATACAAAATTATGAGTCTAGTTGTGAAAGTTTTCCATATTCTTGGCTCTGCCTATTTTCCCAATTTTTTTTATACTTCTCTCTCTCATGTAGTCTACCTTCTAACACAACTGTAATATTTAATATTTGCCAATATCAGCCTGTCCTCTCCCACTTCTGTGCATTCTTATGTACAAAGAGTATGATGAGGATAGCCCAAATGATGACAACTTGATGAGTTTAAAAATTGAAGTATATATTATTGGATTAAGCACCTGGGTCAAGTGTATAGGGTCCTTCCTTCACCTCATCAAATTGGTGTGATAATGGAAATGTTTGCACCTGTCAAGGAAACACAATCATAGTCCCAAGTAATACTTTTCAGCCTCATAGACCAGGCTCTCCTAATCAACTGTGAAACTCTCCTCCCAGTTCAAAACTTGTAGCCACTGAAAATCGATAAAAGATATGTCTAGAAAGACTTCCCATCATTACTTTCCATCTCCACCAACTGAAATCTTTCAAGACTCATTTCAAACACCACCTCCTCCATTAAGGCTTCCCAGATTCCCTCAGCTTAACATTCTCCCTACCCTCCTAGAATTTATTGTGTCCCCTTCTGACTCAACAGAGTACTTTGTGCCCTTAGGCAAGTCCCTTAACTTGTGTCTGCCTTGGTTTCCCCATTTATAAAATAAAAATAATAATAACTTCTACCTCCTAGGCCTGTTGTAAGGATAAAATTAGATAATAATTGTAAAGCATTTTGTAAACCTTAAAGAATTTTATAAATGATAACTATTATTCCCACCATCCTCCTAAAGCCCTCTTCTAATACCTTTTTGAGACAAAGAAATTAATTCTGGGATCTGGAAGATACCTCCAAAGCTGGAAACTCTGAGTGTAAACTGAGTGATGAGCTGTATATCTCTGATCTAATGCTCAGCCTAGTTAAATTTGTAGAGGTTCATAACCAGGCTTCTACAGGGTGATGAATTTTTTTTAGCCCTAGGAACTCTTGAATACTATAAATAGACTATATTTTAGGTGGGTTATAATGCATATAGTCAGTCAGCATTTATTAAGCCCCTACTTTGTGCCATACACCATTCTTAGCACTAAAAATAAAAGGACAAGAAAATAGTCCCTACTCTCAAGGAGCTCACAGTCTAATGCTCTGGTGGAGGACATATCGACAGCTAAAGAAAATCCAGATCTTACACATGCTAAAGTGTTCATTACAAGGAATTCATCAACAAACATTTATGAAGCATCTCCTGTGTGCCAAAAACTGTGCTAGCCAATGGATAAAGAAAGACAAAAGTGAGTGACAGAATGGTCCCGAGCACCAGACTTGGATTCAGAGAATCGGGGTTCAAATCCTGGCTCCATCATTTACTACCTGTGTGTTTACTTAGTACCTACCTCCAGTACTTAGCACAATACCTGGCACATAGTAGGAGTTTAATAAATGCTATTTGACATGATTTGACATAATCTATGTAAACCTGGGCTAGTTTCCTCATCTTTAAAATGGGGGAGGTTAGAATAAATAAATGCCCTCAAAAGTCCCCAACCACTCTAATTCTGTGCCCTGTGAAGGAGCCCATGCCTGCCTTCAGGGGTATTAGATTTCAGGGGGGGAGTATAGTTATCCTATTTGTGTCTAACCTCTCCCTACTAGACATCCCCCCCATGTGGTTTACAGACCAACCATCCATGTACATGGAGCACCAGCCAATAGCATAAACAATGCCTGAAGCCATCTTTCAAGTCTCTCCATGAACAAATAGTGTTTGTAGGTCCTGGAACCCCGGCATTTTTTTATGTAATAGCAAAGTTTATGACATCATAGGTGCTTCATTTCTAATAGGCTGTCTGTACCACTTGATACCATCCATGCCATTCTTCCCTTTGCAGATCTGCAGCAGACTGAAAATATTGGAAATGGCCTCTCTTCATTGTGGAATCTTTAGTGGCAGAAAAAAAGATAAGTGCAAAGGTGAGTCTCATCCAATTACAATGTTACTGTTTAATGAAATAAATTGTGTTCTATGAATCACATGCTAACTTATCAAAACAGGATCACAGGCATAATTTAAGGATTATATATCTTCCAGAAAAACATGATAAATCAAAAAGTCTAGATGCCACACCATAGGAAATAATAAAAGAAAAGTCCAAAGTTTTGGAATTTATGCAATAAATCACTAATCAATCTAATTAACAAATCAATGCCAGAAAGAAAACTATGACCTTGAAATATCAGGGCATATATTCATTAAGTTTCACAATTTCAATAACAAAACCCAAATTTTTCAAGAAGCCAAAAGAAGACTTTGAATATGAAGAAATGTCTATTTGAGTAACCTAGTTACTATTACTAGTTACTAATTCTACAGTTATGAGAAATTAGAGAAAAGAATGGAGTAGGATTATTTTTTAAAGGAAGTAAAATTACAACTCACCCTAACTAAAATGTGTCTCAAAGATAAGACTAATCATCAACTAAAGAAAGAAGCATCTCTAGCAAAAGCAGCATTTATGATAGACAAGGAAGAAGAATGTGTTCAAAAATAAGATATAAAAACAAAAGACATCAATAAAAATAAAATATTTTAAAAGAAATACTATATCTTCAGAGCAACGGCATCCTAAATGAGGTAGGTTTTTAGAACATGCAGAATTATGATCAAACAGGCTATCTTCATTTCTGATATTTAGAATTCCAAGAGGGGGTTTCCTATCTGGAAGTGCTAAGCCACCAATTTTAACTATGTTGGGCATTTTCCTTGTGTTGCTTACTCAATACCAAGATCCTTAATGGCAGTAACCATAGCATAACTAAATTTTGTATTGCCTCAAGAACCTAGCACAGTGCTCTACCATATTAAAGTATTTGCTGAACTGGAGGGTTGGGTTCTTTTTATTTTGTGATATCTTGTCACTTTATGAATATCACTACTTCACTAGAAAAGTATATTCAAGAATTCTATAAAATATTTTCTACCACTAAATTTCTATTCCAATATCTCATGCAAAGATGACCCTTAGTATCTGAAACCTTCTACAATGTAATATAAGCTCCGGCACAGGGTAGTTAGGTGGTGCAGTGGATAAAGCACCATTCATGGAGTCAGGAAAACCTGAGTTCAAATCCAGTCTCAGATACATACTAGTTGTGTGACTCTTGGCAAGTCATTTAACCCTTTTTGCCTCAGTTTCCTCATCTGTAAAATGAGCTAGAGAAGGAAATGCTAAATCACTCCAATGTCTTTGCAAAAAAAAAAAAAAACCCAAAATTGATTCACAAAGAGTCAGACATGACTGAGACTTGGTGATAGACTATCTTGTTCATGAGCCAGCCTAGCTGAATCAGAGAAGATTGGACAGAAAGTGATGACTTTTGGCCACCAAGAACTACAAAACAGACCTTTTAAAATTTGATTAAGCACAATGTCATCCCCTTCCATTTCCCCAGAGACAAAAAAAAATTGGAATGGAGCATACTAGGAATTACAAAGTTCCTAGATCATCCACAAACATTAATTTAGCTACTAGTAGTTTAAAGGTCTAGCCATTATCAATGCATTGGCATCCTGTGGGGGAAACATTATCATTCTTAGATTAAATTAAGCCAAAAGTCATTTTTTAGCAAAAAGAACTATAGATTAGATAAAAAGTACAACTCCCTGTTTCACCTCAGAGAAATAAAGAGAGAGGATTGGCAGAGTTGGTTTTAACCAGGAAATAATATCTAATGAGATGCTCGATCATATTGCTCATAATGCTGACTGAAAACAAGAAATGTTGTGAAGGAAATTGAAACTTTTGCACCAACATCTGTCTTGGAGGATGAATAAAAGGAGAACTTATGTGAAGAACTTGACTAACTCAACACATTCCCTGATACTTGATAACTTCAACACAAAAGAAGGCATGAAGAAGGACGGCAGAATCCATATTGGAAAATATGATTCAGAATCTATGAATGAAGAAGATCAAATGTCCAAAAAATATCAGAAAAATCAGAAAACTAACAGGAGGTAATAGGTAACTGGCATGGAAATCATTCCAGGAGCAGCTGCTTGTGAGAAGTTAGATCATTGACTAATAAGAGCAAAGATCACATCAATAATGGAAGGAAGGAGAAAGATTGTTATCATTAAAAATGACAATAATGATTGCAATGCCAACACTGTCGATGAGGATGAGGATGGTAGTAGCAGAACCAGGTCATAAATCTCTTCCAGGAAGTTCTACGACATTTTAGGTAGCAATGTGTCCAAAATGATGCTATCCACAAACCAGAGCAGCTAAAGGACCTCTCCATCCATGGGGATTCCCTTTTAACTTGAAATCTTTACTGGATTTTCTCTATGACAATAGCAGATACCGAATAGAAGTATTCCTGGTTTATGCTTTGCTTTGTTATGTCTTTCAACTAATCTTAAAAAGGTCTTGATGTATGTACAGGAAAAACCTCATTGGAAAAGGCCCCTGAAATAATGCTCCACAAAGTCAAATGCAATCTTTTATATTTGATAAACAATAAATGCAAAGGGATCCTGGCATTTTCTACCTCTTTTGGTCAATTATGTGATGGATAAAATGTGGTTTACCAAAGAATATCACTTTCAGAAACCTGCCTGTCCCCCGACTAATATTATCAGTAAGGACAACTTCAATGTGTGTTGAAAATTCTCATTAAAAATTTTATATAGGGGCAGCTATATAGGGGGTGGTGCGGTGAATAGAGCACTGGCCCTGGAGTCAGGAGAACCTGAGTTCAAATTCAGCCTTGGACACTTAATACTTACCAGCCATGTGACCTTCCCCCCTCCAAAATGCAAAAAAAAAATTCATATACTTGGGAAGGTCAGTAGTTGTTCTCTCAGTAGTCTAATCATACACATGGGAAAAACCAAGTGGATGAAACATTTCTATTGTCCAAATTATGACATGCAATCATATGGACAGCAGATCAGTCTCTTCCATATGTGTAATTTGTATGTTATAAAACATGTACATTGATATTTATATATAAGATGTCCTATAATTCTAAGAGTTTTTTGGAGGGAGAAGGCAGGGCAATTGGGGTTAAGTAACTCACCCAAGGTCACATGGCTAGTAAGTGTTAAGTGTCTGAGGCCACATTTGAATTCAGTTCCTCCTGACTCTAGGGTCGGTGCTGTGTTCACTGCACCACCTAGCTGCCCAAGTTTAAGTTTTAATAAATAACTTAAAACTACACTAAGACTTTTGGGACAACCTCTGTATGGTGAGTGTATGTGTGTGTGCAGATAAATACATATATACATATTTATGCATCTATGTGTTTATACATGTATATTGTGTATGACAGGTAGTATAAATGGACAATGATTTGAGTCCAGAATTAAATAGAAAGAGAGTGGGATGGCTTGCCTTTGGAAAATTGTAAATATCCTTTAATAACCTCCCACTTTTTTTCCCACAGAAAGGAAGGCTCATCTTTTAAATCCCCCTTCCAAGTCATCTCAAAACCATTCTACCTACACTCTGACCATCCTTGCCCTCCTCCCTCTGTGTCCCCGGGATTCTGGGCTCACCTCTGAGAGGTGAGGTTTCTCCTTCTCTTGACTTGAACCAGGCCTTCATAGCACTTCCCAGGCATCTCCAAAATCATGCTGCTGTCCTCTGCACTGTAGCTTTCTAAATTTTGGTGGTGTTGTTCAGTCATTTTTCAGTCATGTCTGACTCTTTGTGCATTGGAAGTTTTCTTGGCAAAGATACTATAAGGATTCACCATTTCCTTCTCCAGATCATTTTATAGATAAGGAAACTGAGGCAAACAGGGTTATATTACTTACCTAGGGTCAGACAGCTAGTAAGTATCTGAGGCTGGATGTGAACCCAGGTCTTCCTGACTCCAGGGTCAGCACACTATCCACTGCATTGCACATAGCTTCTCCTCTAAACTCTCCTTTCCAAACTGTCTTCCCCATTAGAATGTCCTTGGGGTGGGGGTGAGGGGGCGGCTAGGTGGTTCAATGAATAGAGCAGTGGCCCAGGAGTCAGGAGGACCTGGGTTCGAATCTGCCTCAGACACTTAACACTTACTAGCTGTGTGACCTTGGGTAAGTCACTTAACCCCAATTGCCCCTCCCAAAAAATAAAAGCAAAATAATAAAAATAATGATAATGTCCTTTAGGGCAGGGACTGTCTCACTTGTACTATACATACTGTGTTTCCCCGATAATAAGACACTGTCATATTATTTTTTTTTTGAAAGAAAAACAGCAGAGGGCTTATTTTCAGGGGAGGGCTTATGTTGTCCTGCCTCTGTCAGCTCTCCTCCGCGGCACTGCTCTCAATGGCACCAGCAAGCAAATCACTGGGGAAGAACAGGATGACACGCTCACTGCTGCAGCTCTGATTGGATGCAGCTCGGAGCGCGCGTGCATTTCCGCAGGGGATCACCTTCACTACAGTAGCAATCTCAATAGGGCTTATTTTCGGGGGAGGGCTTATTTTAGAGGAATCTTACACAGTAAGGGGAGGGCTTATTTTCGGGATAGGTCTTATTATCGGGGAAACATGGTAGTATAGCATCTGGCACATAACAGGTGCTTAGGAGCTTTTTTTAAATCTTCATTAGTTTACCCACATTATTATAAGGTTGCATTAAACTGACCACTTGAGGCTTAAAGAACCGAAAATAAATCTCACACAGGACCCTGGGGAGGTATGTGGTAGCTGGGGGGGGGGGGGGAGTGACAGAGACAGAAACAGAGAGACAGAGACAGAGAAAGAGGCTGACAGCAATGTGTAACAAATAAGGAAGCACAACTAGGTAGCACAGGAATTTGAACATGGGCCATGAAACCATGAAGTCTAGCCTTAAACACACTCTAGCTGTGGGACCCTAGGCAAGTCATTTAATCTTGTCTGCCTCCGTTTCCTTATCTGTAAAATGAGAATAATAATCATACCCATTTCCCAGTTACAATGAGGATCAAATGAGGTTGTATTTGTAAAAAGCACCTTAAAGCACTATACCCATGCTAGGCAGTAGTAGTAGTAGTAGTAGTAGTAGTAGTAGTAGTAGTAGTAGTAGTAGTAGCAGCAGTAGTAGTAGTGGTGCTGGGGCTGGGGCTGGGGCTGGGGCTGGTGCTGGTGCTGGTGCAGTAACCATGAAGAAAGAATGTCATCAAAGAACTGGATGATCAGAAGAGAAGCTGGGCTGGTCACATGATGAGTGATGTGTCCCTGCTGGGAGGCTCCTGTCCTTGCAGTAGCAGAAGGAAGCAGAGAAGGCCTCCAGGACTTTGTATGGATCCCTTTTGGTGAACTGAGGAGAGCACAGGATGGGCTCACAGGAATGGCTTGTGAGCTGTAACATCAAAGAGGCCACCTACCTCAATGAACATATTAATATCATTCATTTATATATCATTACATATATTTATGTCATATATATTACAACCTATCTATACATTTATATATTATTTCCATAGCTCTTGCAAATCACTCTCCAAATATTATCTTATTTGATCCTCACAACCACTCTGGGAAGTATGTGTTATCCCCATTTTACAGATAAGGAAACTGAGGCAAAGGTTAAGTGACCTGCCCAGGGTCACACAGCTAGTAAGTGTCTGATGTCAAATTCGAACTCAGGTCTTCCTGACTCCAGGCCCAGTGGTCTGTGCACTATGGTGCCTCTAGCTTCCGATTTGGGGCAGCAAGATGGGGCAATAGATCCTATTTATTACTGTGTGACAGGCACTGTACAAGGCCTGATGATGGAAGGAAAAAAAAAAAGCAAACCAGTCTGTGCTTTCAAGGTGCTCACACACTAACAAAGAGGCCTGAAGGCAAGGCGGAGAATTTTCCTTGTCTGCAAATGGGGATAATAACAGCCCCTGCCTCCCAGAGTTGTGAGAATCAAAGGACATCATATTTGTAAAGTGGTTGGCACAGTGCCCGGC
>NW_027185852.1:12808346-12822266 GCF_028583685.1 Petaurus breviceps papuanus
TGGATATTCACATGCAGCAGAGACAGGGTGATGGAGTAGAGAGCACACTGAGATTTGAGTCAAGAAGACCTGAGTTCAAACCCAGTCCTTGTTATTTACTAACCATGTGATCCTGGACAAGTTTTTAACCTCTAGGTACCTTGGGAAACTTTCTGGGACTAATCCACTAAGTCATAGCTGGGTTGGCACGGGGCCTAGCACATAGTACAGGCTTAATAAGTGCTTGCAGATCATTCGATGGACCAAAGCAATACGACTCCAGAATAATTAAAATAGACAAAAGAAGGGAAATGAAGATCAAGCTCGTGGGACTTAGGTCATTCTCTACCTTTTTCCAATCATCTGTTATTTCTATTCCTTCCATAATTGATGTCTCACAGCCTCTTAAAAGAGTAGAATCTAACTTATGGAGAGAAGTCCCATTTTTTTAAATGCATTTCCATCATCAAATCTCCTATTTTCCTTAGAATTGTTTGCTCAGGGATTTTTTTTCCAGAATTCACAGAAAATACCTCTTATCAGATCATGTACACCTGCACTCTACAATCGTAGCCAAGACCATGGGCCCAAGAAATAGAAGACCTAATACGTGCATAGCTCATTCACCAGCTTGGAAATAGGAATATTTCCTGCACAGAATCCAAGTAGAAAACAACTTCTCTGGTGAGGTTCTCCAGATAGTACTGTTTGCACTGACATTTTGCTGACAGTATCAATCCTTTGAGCACTACAGGACTTCCTTCATGAGACTCACCATCTTTTCAAATATATCACACTAGCCATCCACATGGGAAAAATAAAATGGATGAAGAATTCATGTTGTCCAGATAGTGACATGAAATTTTATGGGGCAGCCATTCAGTTAGTCCAAATACTGATGAATATGCTCACCTATCTCAGATTGGCATTCCAGTGGAAAATGGTACCAGAATCAAATAAGAAATTGGAGTTGATTACATCAATATTTTCCTGGTAATCCTGTTTGGCTACAAATCATGGAACACTGTGGTCTCAAAAAAAATCATAATTGTAGGTAATTGCTAAATACAAATAAGGACCCTCAAGGACCTATCTTATGCATGATGGCTTGCACATGAGATGTGGTATGGTGTCATAGATTTAAACTGAAAGGAACTTATGAGGGAATCTGGCCCAGAGAGGTCAAGCTGCTCAAAGATATCACTGAGAATATCATGTACAAGAAAAGGTTGAGGGAAGAGGGTATGAATGAATCATAACTTGCACTGGGGGAAGGAATAACCACACTAATTAGACTATAGATCCATGGAAGCACTTCCATTCATGAGCCCACTTGACCTTTTCAACTAGAGTTGGTAAGAGCTATTGTAGATATAGAAAAACTGAGGCACAGAGAATCATAGAATCTCCAAATTGGCAGGAAACTCAGCACGAGAATCTTCTTTCCATCATACCTAACAAGTTACTGAAGTGACAGCCTCAAGGTAAGTGGGAGATCTGACCTTGAACTTAGACCTCTTGACTCCCAGTCTAGTAATGCTTACATTGAAACACCCTAGCACTCTTAGAGAATTTTATGGTGAGATCCTGAACCAATCAGACTCACTGAGTATGAGAGTTAGGAATAAATCCTGCGCATGAAAGCGTTTTTTTAATATCCAATATGTGGGTGCCTTGTCATAGAACTCTTCAGAAGTGAAACACATAGTCCTGTTTGGTGAAATGTTTGCAGAGGATAAGTCCTGTCTGGGACCCAGGAGAATAAGGGTAGAACCCAAGCTCCTTGAGAGGAGTGGGGAGCTCATGTTTGTTTTTGCATCCCTAACACCTGGCCCAGTTCCTGGCAAGTGATAGACACTTCATAAATACTTGTTGAATTGATCAATGCATTAATCTAATCAATTAATGGCATTTCATTCTCTCAATCAAAATCTTTTTTGCCAGTTCAGCAACTAAAGAAAGACAATACGGGAAGTCTGATTTGTCCTACTTTCATATTGATTTTGTTTGTTAAAACAAACATTTTCTCTTTTTAACACTGATCATTTTTTTTCATTTACAGAAACCCTAATAAGTGTTTATCTAAAGTTCAGATGTAAATCCAAGTAAACAAAGATTAAAGCTGAGGTTTGATTTGAGCTGTCAACATGTAGCAGCTAGGTCTTGATGGAGATAAGAGTGAGATAGTAAGTGGGGCAACTAGGTGGTGGAGTGCATAGAGCCTTGGGCCTGGAGTCAGGAAGACCTGGGTTCAAATCCAGCCTCAGACACTTATTAGCTGTGTGACTCTGGACAAGTCATTTTAACTCTATCTACTTCAGTTTCTTCAACTGAAAAATGGGGATCATAAAAATTCCTACTTCACAGTGTTGTTGTAAGGATCAAATGAGATAATATAAGACACTGAGCACTGTGATGGCGTGTAGTAGGCTCTTCATAAATGCTTGTTTCCTTTTTTGTAAAATAATTTTGCCTGACAATAAATGGGGAGATTCCAAAATCTGATGGAAGCATGAAACAACTGCAAAAGAAAACAACCTTGAAAGACTTAAGAACCACGGACAATTCCATAGCTAACCATGACTGTGAAAGAATGATGACAGTCACGCTTCCCACCTCTTCTCAAAGAGGCAGTGGGCCAGGGCTGCAGAAATCAGGTAGCTCTAACGTATGGCTTTGTTTTGCTTGGCTATATGGATTTGTAGGAAATAAAATCTTTATTCTTTGTGGGGGTGGGGTGGGGATGTATCAGGAGAGTGGAGGGGAAGTTGTGATAATTGGGCCCCAAAAAATGAAGAAAAGAAATAAAAATGCTTCACTGAAACATTTTTAAAATATGCAACAGAAATCAGAAGGAAGTTTAGAAAAGAGCAAAGACAGCAGGGGAGTATTAACACTTTGGTTGTTGCTGTTGTTTAGGTATTTTCAGTAATGTCCTATTCTTCATGACCCCATTTGGGGTTTTCTTGGAAAGGGTACCATTTTCTTCTCCAGTTCATTTTACAGGTGAGGAAACTGAGGCAAACAGGGTTAAGTGACTTGCCCAGAGTCACATAGTCAATAAGTATCTGAGACCAGATTTAAACTTAGGTCTTCCTGACTCCAGGTCTAGAACTTTATCCACCACACCACCTACCTGCCCCATAGTTAATAGCACCCTGTTTAATTCTGTGGGTGTGTATGTGCGCACGTGAGTATACTAACTGCCCCATGGTTAGTGCCATCATGTTTTGTTTTGTTTTTGTTTTTTGGAGGGGGGAAGGTAGGGCAATTGGGGTTAAATGACTTGCCCAAGGTCACACGGTTAGTTTTGTGTTGTGTCTGAGGCCGCATTTGAACCTAGGTCCTCCTGATTCCAGGGCCAGTACTCTATTCACTGCGCCACCTAGCTGCCCCTGTGCCATCATGTTTAATACTATGTGTGTGTTTGTGTGTGTGTGTATATATACTAACTGCCCAATGGTTAGTGCCACCATATTTAATTATATATTTTTGTATGTATATGTATGTATATAAAAGCAGCTGTGCATAAGAGACTCAATGTTTCTATTCTTTTTATATGGAAATGTTAATGTTTGTTGATGTCTCTGAAGTTCACAATAAAAATAGTATTTTTTTAAAGCATGAAGCTGTATTTATGGAAAATGGCACATTGAACAGAAACAAAAAAAATGGAAGATTTTGGCAGGTTTCCTAGAGAAGAGGAGAGGAGAGGAGAGGAGAGGAGAGGAGAGGAGAGGAGAGGAGAGGAGCACCTTGAGGAAATGGTTTGTCTGCCCACCATGGACAGCAACATCCTCTGTGGAAAAGTAGAGTTGTCCTTATTGCTTCCCAAATATAAAAACCTCCAAAGGATGCTCTGTTAATCCCCAATATTGTCTATGGGAAACAATATGACCTTTAAGGAAACATTGTATATTTTGTACCACCTTAAGTTAATTAAGAAAGATATGTTAAGAGGCTAGGAGGGGCTAGATACTGCAACATCTTTCAAAGCACGTATTTTTCCATTAAACTCAATTCAACAGCCTTTTATTCCTTGTTCCCCATCATGTCTGGAATTCTCTCCCTCCTCTTCTCAGCCTCCTTGCTTCCTTCAGGTCCCAGCTAAAATCCTACCTTCTACAGGAAGCCTTTCCTGGTCCCCCTTAATGCTAGTGCCTCCTCCCTGTAAACCTCCATTTTGTCCTGTATATATCTTGTTTGTATATAGTTATTTGCATGTTGCCTCTCCCAGCAGAGTGTGAGCTCCTTGAGAGCAGGGGCTGGCCCTTGCCTTTTTTGCATTCCTAGCCAGCATTTAGCAATGTTTGGCAGATAGCAGGTGCTCCATAAATTCTCAGGGCAGCTAGGTGGCACCACAGTGCATAGAGTGCCAGGGCTGAAATCAGGGAGACTCATCGTTCTGTATTCAAATCTGGCCTCAGACACTTACTAGCTGTGTGACCCTGGGCAAGTCATTTACTCCTGTTTGCCTCAGTTTACTTATCTGTAAAAGGAACTGGAGAAGGAAATAGCAAACCCTTCCAGTATCTTTGCCAAGGAAACCCTAAATAGGGTCACACAGAGTCAGACAGGACAGACACAACTGAACAACAAACAACAATCAATTCTTATTGACTTGACTTCACTTGATACTCTATGCTAGTGTCCAAGGACGCTGAAGACATATTTAACACAAACCCTGCTCTGAGGAAAATTACAGCCTATTGACGAAGAATAAGTCAGAATAATTGTGATAGAAGGGAGAATGAGATAAGAGCAAAAGAGACATACATGCAAAATGTTCTGAGAAATTTAACAGAGGAGAATTTTTTAATGTATTTATTACATTGATGTAAAGAGGAAACAAACATCAAAACAAACCCATTCACAAAGCAAATTCGAAAAAAACATATTTTTCTGTTGATTGTTAGTAGAGAGAAACGATGTCTGATGCGTGGGATTTGGAATCTACCTTATATGTTTGTTGTGAAGAAAGTACTTTGTAAACCTTAGTGCTGTACACAATGTTGTCATCAAATTATTCATTATAATTGGAATATTAGATATTTAAATATTAATGATAATACATCCCTCCCTCTACCTTTTTATCCAATCGGATAAATGAGGCATCAAAATTGAAATTGTTAATAAAGCATATTATTGAATATTAGTGTTGTTGTTGCTTTGTTTTGTTTTGGGGAAGAACATGTAATTTAGGGACATTTAGCTTTATTGGTATTGGAAACTCCCAATGAGAAAACCCCTTTGACCAATGCAGATTAGCTACTAGTCTACATTTTATGGGTGAGTTATAGGGAGTGTTGAGAGGTCATATGACTTGCCTAAAGTCACAGAACCAGGATGTACAAGATGATGAACTTGAACACAGGTGTTCCTAACTCTGAGGCCAGCTCATAACACCACCTCTCATTGTTGCTAAGAACAATGAAAGGAGCAATGCTATGTAATCACGTCCAACACTCTGTTCCTAGCTAAGCCAGACACACCTGGCATCGAATTTGTATAAACTCTAGAGGTGGTAAATAAGAATTAGGTGTGGGCGTATACGTGTGCACACTTTCGTTGCTTTTGAAATCTATGACCTAATAGTCCAAAAGAGAGGTGTGTTAGCACATTGGTGTGATTTATTTTCAGTTGCTTATATCCCATTGTCGTCATTTCAAAGAAAGAGACGTTGCAGAAAGACCAGTGGCCACTGGGGGAGAGGAGAGCAGTCTAGAAGTCCAGACACAACAATTGAGGGAGGAGATTGAAAAGCCAGAGGGGTATCGAAATGGGGGAAGATGTCAAGGTGATGCCAAATGAAGCGCCATTGAAGGGGCTGGAGATGTTGAGCGTGAAGAAGAGAAGAAACATAATGGTGGTTGTCATCATCATCATCATCATTACTATTATTAGTAATAATATAGAAGCTCACATTGTAAGATTTGTATACATTTCAAGGGCTATTCCACAGGAAACAAATTAGCCTTGTTCTACTAGAAAGCAATAAAAAGGAGTTTCAAACTCAACAAAAGAAAAACCTCCCGAAGGAAACACACACGCAACTTCTTTCCTTACTTTCTGGCAGTTAGGTAGCACAGTAGAAAGAAAGTTGGGGATTAATAGGTCAAGATAGCGGAGTAGAAGCAGGACCTCCCTGCGGCTCCAGCTTCCACCTTCCCCAATCAATGTAAAAAGGGGACTCTGAACAAACTTTGGAGCTGAAGAACCCACAAAATGACACAGAGAAGCTAACCTCCCTCTGAGGACAGCCCGTCAGGCTGGCAGGAATCGGCCAGCGAGGCACTCTGGGAGCCCAGCCCAGCCCAGCCCCACGCCAAGGTTTTAGCCCCAGGGCAGGCCTGACCAGCCACCGGCTGGAGGGACTCCAGATCAGCAGCAGATGTGACCGTTTCCAGAATTATCAACACATAGATGCGAAGGACAAAGTGAGAGGTCAGTGCAGTCTGGACTTTGGGACCCAGTAAGTGGGAGTGCGTTGGCTTCTGCCCCTGGGGCAAGAAGCCACTGAGTCACTGGCACAGCCAGCCAGTGCCATGTGGCAGCTTCAGCTCCCAGCCTGCAGAGTGTAGGGGGACCAAGCGACCAGTCTGAGGGGTAATCGCTCTTGCTTTAACCTGCTTGGATCTGGATTGCAGTCTAGGGTGGAAGTCCTGGGGCATGTGTCCAGCTTGCCAGAGCATGTGGAGGCCTCAGAGAGGGCACCCATCTAATACCTCTGGCAGCTGAGAAAACCCCAGCATTTGGGACGAAAGCTCCCCTGTCTGGTGGCAGAGTCAGAGTCCTACTGTGGCAAAGAGCCCAGGGGTCAAGTGACTGAGGGGCGACATGACCAGGCAAAGGAAACAAAGCAGACAGAAGATTCCAACATTAGACTCCTATTTGGGGGACAAAAAGGAGCAAAGCATGAAACAGGAGGAAGACAGTGAAGTCAGAACTCCTGCACCAAAAGCTTCAAAGGAAAATACGAGCTGGTTACAGGTGATAGAGGACCTTAAGAAGCATATAAGAGAAGTGGAGGAAAAATGGGGAAGAGAAATGAGAACGATGCAAGAAAATTACAAAATGAGAGTCAACAGGCTGACTAAGGAAAATAACAGCTTAAAAAAAAGACTAACTCAAACGGCAAAAGAGGCTCAAAAAGCCAATGAGGAAAAGAATGCCTTACAAAGCCAAATTTGCCAGATGGAAAAAGAATCTCAAAAGCTCAATGAGGAGAATCATTGCTTCAGAATTAGATTAGAGCAAATGGAAGCTAATGACTTTATGAGAAATCAAGATGCTGTTAAACAGACCCAAACAAATGAAAGAATAGAAGGCAATGTAAAAGATTTCATGGGAAAAACCACTGACCTGGAAAATAGATCCAGGAGAGATAATTTAAAAATTATTGGACTACCTGAAAGCCATGATCAAAGTAAGAACCTAGAAATCATCCTCTAGGAAGTTCTCAAAGAAAAATGCCCTGATGTTTTAGAACCAGAGGGCAAAATAGAGGTTGAAAGAATCCACCGATCACCTCCTGAAAAAGATCCCAAAAAGAAAACTCCTAGGAATATTATAGCCAGGTTCCAAAATTCCCAGATCAAGGGGAGAATATTACAAGCAGCCAAGAAGAAACAATTTGAATATTGTGGAAACACAATCAGGATAACCCACGATCTGGCAGCTTCTACACTGAGGGAAAGAAGGGCTTGGAATATGATATTCTGGAGGTCAAAGGAGCTGGGATTAAAACCAAAAATCACCTACCCAGCAAAACTGAGTATCATCTTTCAGGGGGAAATATGGTCATTCAGTGGAATAGAGGACTTTCAAGCATTCTTGCTGAAAAAAAAAAAAACAGAGTTGAATAGAAAATTTCACATTCAGATACAAGAAGCATGAGAAGGTAAACAGGGAAAAGAAATAATAAGGAACTTATCAAAGTTGAACTATTAACATTCCTATGTGGAAAAACAATAATTGTAACTGATGAAACTTTTGTCAGTATGAAAATAGTTGAAGGGAATAGAAACATATATATGTATATGTGTGTGTGTCTATATATGAAGGTATATGGGCATATGAATACATATGTGAATGTGTGTATAAATGTTTACAGGTATACATAGATAGAGGGCACAGGACAAATTTAACAGGAAGGGATGATGCTTAAAAGGTGAAGTTAAGAGGTGAGAGAGGAATATAATGAGAGGAGATCGGGGAGAGACAGAATGGGGTAAACTATCTCATAAAGAAGAGACAAGGGAAAATGGTTACAATGGAGGGGAAGAATAGGAAGGCAAAAGAGAATGGGTCAACCTTATTCTCATTGAATTTGGCTTGGGGAGGGAATGAAATACACACTAAATAGGCTATCTCACCCTACAGGAGAGTAAGGGGTAAGGGGATCAGAGGGGGAATGATGGAAGGGAGGGCAGGCTGGGGGGGAGGGAAGTTGGAAGCATCCACTTTTGAGAAGGGATGGGATCAAAGTAGATAGAACAAGTGGGAGGTGGGATAGGAGGGAGGGAAATATAGTCAGTCTTTTACAATATATCTACTATGTTACTGTTTTGCACTAGCTACACATGTACAACCTATACTGAACTGCTTATCTTCCCAGTAAGGGTGGATGACAAGGGAGGAAGGGAATGAATCTTTAATTCAAAGTTTTAAAATCAAATGTTTAAATACATACATATATATATACTATTATTAATACTATTTTACATGTAATTGGGAAATAAGATATACAGGCACTGGGGCATAGAGATCCACCATGCCCTACTGGAAAAGTCGAAAGGGGTATGGGAAAAAATATGGGAGAGAGCAGATTAGAGGAGGGGATATCCTGTGGGACTGCTATTTTAGGGTGGTGGGTAGGGGAAAAACGGGGAGAAAATTTGTAACTCAAAATCTGGTGGGAATGAATGATGTAAATTAGAAGTTAATAAAGCATTTGAAAAATGAAAAAAAAAAGAAAGCTGGGCCTGGAGTCCAGAAGACTCGAGTTCAAATTGGGACTCAGATACCTACCAGCCATGTGACCCTGGGCAAGCCCCTTAACCTCTGTTTGCCTCAGTTTCCTCCACTGTGATTATTATATATGTTATATATAATTCTATATATATATATATATGTTATTATATAGACAATAACAACATCTACCTCATAAGATTGTGGCAAGGATCAAATGAGATAATATTTATAAAGCATTTAGCACAATGCCTGTCACACAATAGGTGCAATATAAATGCTTATTTCCTTCTCCTCTAACAGCTAGAACTATCCAAAAATAGAACAGGGGAGTGGATATTCCTGTATTTGTGATCTTCAAGCCACTGTTGGACAGCCATTCACTGAGTGTGTTAAAAAGAGGATTCTTATTCAGATAAAAGCCTTAAAAGATTGTCCTCTGACGTCCCTTCCCATTGTGAGAGTCTATATTTCTCTGAATTTTGAACTCAGGACCATGTGTGCTTTTTCTTCCTCCCCATGATATAGTAGAAAAATCATTGGTCTTGGAGTCAGAAAACCTAGGTTCAAAGTCCCAGGTCCAGTGCCTATTAGCTGTATGACCATAGACATACGACCTCACCCTTCTTCATCTATAAAATGGGTATGCTTACTACAGATCTTTTTTTGTAAACATTGTAGCAACTACTCTTATGTGCTAGGCACTGTACTTTACAAATATCTCATTTGACCCTTACAAAAACCCAGGGAAGTAGGTGTTATTATTATGCTTATTTCTCAGTTGAGGAAACTGAGATAAACAGATAAAGTGAGGGTCACATAGCTAGTAAGTGTCTGGAGTGGATTTGAACTCAGATTTACAGAGAAGCGATGGGCTCAAGATGAAAAATGAGACATACATTTTTGGGGCATGACCAATGTGGAAATTCATCTTGCCTGATTATGCATATTTATCACAAGGATTTTGTTTTTCATTTTTCAAAGGGAGGAGGGGTAAAAGGGAGAGAAGATAAATGGTTGTTGATTGAAAACACAAAGTTAAATGGAGACAATTAAATTAAAATGGAAGTACTCAGAACTGCCGCACCTACTTTCTTGGATTGTTCTGACACTCAGTGAAGTCATGTATGTAAAGGGCTTTGCAAACTTTAAAGTGTTTGATGATAAATATTAGCTATGCTAATAACAGCTAATATTGATGTAGCATTTCAAGGTTTTTACATGTATGACCTAATTTGATCCTCATAATAACATTTTAATTATTATTAACTAATCTCATTCCTTGATGTCTTTTAAAAGGCTGCTCTTTCTCTCTCTTCCCTGAGATTCCACATGCCTTCTGGTCTCACCAACTAAGCATCTATGAAGCTCTGCCTGTGTGCAGAGCACCATGCTAGGTGCTGGGGATGCAACGCCAGAAGTGAAGGCATTGCTGCCCTCAAGGAGCTCCCGTTCCATCAAAGGAGAGCTTCTCTTTATGCTTCCTCTGCCAGAAACTGGCACTGGGCAACCTCGGAAGGGTGTACACAAAGGGAGAGGCAGGCATGTGCCTCGTCCGTGCTCCTTCCTGTTTATGCGGTTGGTTTACATATGATTAAACCACCCATCTGATCTGTAATTGCAGTCCTGCTGACACCGCCTGACCCAGGTTGACAATCTGGATAGAAATCGTAGGGCCGGCTGTTCAATGACTGTGACTTTAACAGCACTGCTTTGGGCCCGGAATCAATTCTCTCTGTTTACAGACCATTTCACAGCCCTTTGCCTGCAACATCACTTGTGTCAGTCTCATAAATACTTTGGTGTATATAATGCTTGAATTAGCATAATGGCCCAGGCTCAGGGCTTGCAGCACCAAGAAGGACATGTCAACATGTTCTCTTCACTTAAGCAATTAAGAGCCATTAGGCGGCTTCCCTGGAAATATCGTCAAGGTTAAAGACAATCCCAAATACCCCCTCTAACCTTTTTATTCTAAGTCTAATAAATGAGGCATAGAAATTGAAATGTTAGTAAACAGTCCAACTTGCCGGCTCTTTCTGCATCGTCTTTAATCAGAGCTTTCGCCCACCGTGGGCAACACTAAGGGGTTCAGAGAGGTTCCTAGGAAACTCAACCATTGAGTGCAGAGGAGGGAGGCCCCAGTTTGACTTCAGTTTCCTTGGGAAGAATTTTCTTCTCAGCTGCAAGATTCTCCCGTGAAATGGGGATAGGACCCACAGCAGCCTCCCAGGGCCATTGGGAGAATCAGTGCACTAAGGCTAGAAGGTGCTTTACAGACCGCACAAGATTAGATCGCTGTGAGCTATTGTTATTATCATCTTTATTATCATGTTGTTTGGGAAAGAGATGCTTTGGCATAGTGGACAGAGGACTGGCCTCAAGGTGAGGACTGCGGAATCTGGCACACTCTACCCATACAGCCCTGGGCAAAATATTTAACCTTTCAGACAATTCTCTACGTGGATGACCAGGGACCAGGTTGCATTGGTTTAAAAAAAAAAAACCCTCCTCAGCAGGAGCTCCCTATACTGATAAAATCGTGAGTTCGTTAAATGAAATCGATGTCATAATACCCCAGTGGGCCAAGGGGTGTGGCTGTGGCTAGGAAAGCTCTCTTCTACTAAGGGGTCCTAGATTCTGGGTCTATATGAGAAAGTGGAGTCTGTCTTGTAAAGCCTGAGTTGTAAAGGAAGAGGTCAGGCACTTTTTCATCTCTGGTTCCTCATGCTCCCAACCCTGAAGAAAATCACTTGGCTCTTTTTTAAAGTCTACCCAAAATTAGGTAGAAAGGTACTCAGTAGACAATACAAATCAGACACAGGACAGCTATTTATTTTTACCAAATGGAAGAAAGGCCTAAAACACAAAAGACTCATAAGCATGAATTGAAAAAGACTTAAAACATGAGATAATAACTCATAACTGTTGTTAGGTTATCCCAGGAGGCTGATACTTAAAACACTAAAATGTGAAGCATTCAGTAGAATTGTTGAAGAGACTTTTAACCTTTACCTTGTCTTTGCAAAGCACAAACTCCTTCATTGTCCATATTTCTTAGCAAGCCAGGTTGTAACTTGGACTCATCTTCATGCCAAAGGTTATCATCTCTGAGAAAGGTATAAATGCAGAAAAAGCCTCCTTTTCCTATCAGTCAGCTTCAATCGAAGAATCCAGGGGTTCCTGCCCTGCAAAATTCAAAAAATTATTCAAGGCGAGAAAGTTCATCTCAAGATTACTGTTCACTCACCAATGCTCCAGGAAATCCAAAACAAAAGATTCTCTGCTTCCTTATGGCAAGTCCAAGAGAGAGGCTCGTGAGTTCCAACACATTTGACAGATGGAATTAGAGTCATAGGATAGAGGCATTCTTTTGTGGTCTACTGAATGGCACTCTCTTTTTGGCTCAGTGTCCAGTCCTCTCTGACAAAACTTCCTCCCCTTGATGACATCATGGGAACCAAAGGTTTGCTGTGTCATCCCAAAGTCCTTGAGTACCAAATTCATCTCCTAGGACATAGCCAGTAGAGCTCAGTTCAGCTCTATACATGCTCCTTGAGATACACTCAATACTCATTACATTCATATTGTTTGGGAAGAAAACTGTGCATTTCTCAAGTTCTCCTAAGACGTCCTTCTAATTGTGATCTAGCTTGCATTGTTAAACACAAGGAATTTTGGTAAGACCCTTTATGATAATCAGGTTTTGTCTTCTCTCCTGAGTAGGATTTAAGAATGACTTCAGTTATCCTAAAGTGGAATTGGTTGCCTCAGGAGGTAGTGAGCTCCCCCTCACTAGAGGTCTCTGAGTAAAGTCCGGATAGCTATTTACTAGGCATGGCAAAAAACAGATTCTTGTTTATAGAAAAGTTGAACTAGAAAGTCTTGAGGTTCCTTCCAGATTCAATAATTTCTTGATTCAAGAATGGTTTGAACAGCAGGTGAGAAGGGATGAGGCTTGGATTCTCTTAACCATTGTTCTGGATGCTACCGGTGACCATCAGTTCAGCTCTCCAATCCGTAGGTCACTCTCAACTCTTACATGAAATGGATTGGACAACACTGGTGACTAATAGCACTAGTTACCACAAATGGATATTTTTCTAAATGACCTTGACAGTCAAAAAGTGTTAAATACCTACAGTAAATTGGCATCTTAGTAAGAAAGCAAGTTGTGGTGTTCCGCTAAGAGTCGAACCCCATCCATCTGTCCTTGGCAGAGTAGTGCAGTATGGGGCAGTGGAGCAAGCAGGCAGGCACACCTAGAGGAGCACTAGGGTTTGGGGTTCAAATCTCACTTCTAATACATACTCTTTGATCTAGGGAAAGTCATTAAATTTCAGTTTCCTTGGAAGAAGGAAGAGAGGGACAAGGAAGACAAGAGAGGAGAGGAGAGGAGAGGAGAGGAAAGGAAGGGAAAGGAGAGGAAAGGAAAGGAGTCTCTGTGACTCAACAACATGATATGAATGTTCCATAAAGTTCATGGATATTTAAATGCATTAAGAGAAAACTTGTTTGAGGGAAGTGAGAGTCTTGTCATTCTCTCCATTTATCAGAATACATTGGAAGGACAGTGTTTGGTTCAAGTGGACAAATCTTAAGAAGAACATTGAAAAACTGGAGAACATCCAAAGGAAAATAACCATCATGGTGAAAAGTCATCATACAGGGACAAAGGATAGTTGGTTAACCTGGAAAGGAAAAGCACAGGGGATACATGATATACATTTTCAAGTATATGAAAGGATCTTTCATCAAAGAGAGTTCATATCCTATCCTTGGCCCCAGAGGGTGGAACTGGGAACTGTAAGACATAAAATTTGTACCATAAGTAACAAGGAAGCTAGTAGATAGACAGAGAGAAAGACAGATGGCTAGACTGACAAATAGATGGTTTGGTAGATAGACAGACAGACAGACAGACAGACAGACAGACAGACAGACAGACAGACAGACAGACAGACAGACAGA
>NW_027185852.1:12822276-12829553 GCF_028583685.1 Petaurus breviceps papuanus
AGATAGATAGATAGATAGATAGATAGATAGATAGATAGATAGATAGATAGATAGACAAATAGATAAGAAGACAGATGGAGAGATGGATGGATGGATGGATGGATGGATGGATGGATGGATGGATGGATGGATGGATGGATGGATTAGAGGGACAGACAGAAAGATAAATACATAGACAGGAAAACAGACAGACAGAGGATGTGGAGTGTATTACATAAAGAAAACTTCCAAAATAAAGGCAAGTAGAATTGCCTGCCAGAAGTAGAAGGTAGAATTCCACCTTTCCTTGCTGGAAGTCTTTGGTCAAAGAGTAGATGTGCACCTCTCAGGTGTGTCACAGAGGGGATTCGTGCCCAGGTTAGGGTGAAGCTGGGTGGTCTCTAAAGATCCCTCCAATACTGAGCTTCTGTGAAATCTCTACCTGGAAACTTATCTTCCCAGGCTCTAGCTCACCTATCTGTGGAATCACACAGAAAATATCCAATCTGCCTTTCCTGTGACTTTCCTTGAAATACTTGAAGGAAGCCAAGAATTTTCCCTCTAAATCTTCTCTTCTTCTAGCTAAACAGCTTCAGTTCATATGATTTTTATATGTCAATGGTTGTTTTGTTTTGTCCTGTTCTGTTTTTTTTCTCAGTTCCTTTACCATCCTGCTTTCCTCTCCCTGGACACACCCTAGCTTAACAATAACCCCCATAACATGGGATGCCCAGAACTTAATCAAATATTCCAACTGTGATGTGGCCAGCAGCGACTATTCTGTCAACAGAAATCTATTAAGTGCTTAGTATATGCAGGGGATTACGAGTCACAATATAGCCAACCAGGTGGAACAGTGGATAGAGTACTCAGCCTGGACTCAGGAAGACTCATCCTTCTTCCTGAGTTCAAATCTGGCCTCAGACACTTACTAACTGTGTGACCTTGGACAAGTCACTTCATCCTGTTTTTCTCAGTTTCCTCATCTGTAAAATGAGTTGGAGAAGGAAATGTCAACCACTCCAGTATCTTTGCCCAGAAAACCCCAAATGGGGTCACAGAGAGTCAAATGTGATTGAACAACAATAACAAATGCAAGACAATGGGTGATACCTGCACTCAAGGAACTTACAATCAACTAAGTGATGATGACAATGACAATAATGGCAATAAAAACATATGATTCAACAACCAGTTATCTTTCCACTGCTTCTTTCCCACTTTAAAAATCCCTTGACTTTGGTTTTCCTTCCTGGCAAAACATCACAGTGAGTGATGAGAAAGTCTCCCTCCCTCACAGACTCAAAGTCACATACAATAAATGCCTAAGTGTTCAGAACTGTTGGGAAATGGGTTTCTATAGCAAATAGTCTGATCAAAAGTTAACACACAGTGTGAAGTAAACTGATAGGAAAGTGTAGTTGGGAAAGATCATGGACTAGACATTGAAAAACCTGGTTCTTATTGAGTCTTCCACTTACGGGTCATGTAATCTTGAGCAAGCCGTAAGAACTGACTCCACATCTGTAAAATGGAGGAGGAGGGGAAATTATATTTATCTTATCATGGGATTGAGATTCATCACAGTATGGTACAGTGGATAAAAAGCTAGCATTGGAGCTGTGGAGCCCTGAGTTCATAGGGTCATAAGTTTCAACCCAGACTTATATTAGCTGTGTGACCCTGAGCAAATCATTACTCAAGATGAATAAGAATGGTTACACTCCAACGTCCCTCAAGTTCCTATGAGCCTAAGAAAGTTGGAGTCTTCTCACCTGGATCTTTTTTTTTTTAATAAACATTCCTCAGTCCTCTTTTTTTAAACATTGCTGTCACTTCCCAATGATTTCCCAATGACTCCCACCCACTCAACACCCCATTAGAAGTGTCTCTGGTAACAAATAATAGTTCATCATCATCACAGCTAGAATTTATATAGCATTTTTAGGTCTGCAAAGGGCTTCAAATGTAATCTCATTTGACCCTCACAACCACCTTGGGAGGTAGGTGCTATAACTGTTGCCATTTTACAAAAAAGGAAACAGAAGCAGACAAAGGTATAGTGACTTGCTCAGGGTCACATAGTAGTAAGTGTCTAAGGTCAGATATGAGATTGGGTCTTCACTAACTCCAAATCCAACATTCTCTCTACTGTGCCACCTTGGCAGCCCAGGTGTCACTAAAACAAAACAAGTTAACTCACTGGCCACATTTGACAGTGTATTGACACTTATTGCCCTCACTCTCTCTAGGAAGGAAGGATGTGTCATCATGACTTCTTCAAAGTCCTAGTTGGTCATTGCATTGATTGAGTTCTGACACCATTCACTGTGCAGGGGTTCACAGCTCTAGAGTAGGAAGGTACCTCAGAGGTCATATTTCCAACACGTTGGCCAGGTAGCAGCCCAGAGATGTTGAAAGTGACTTACCCGAAGCCACATGGAGAATAAACTTCAGAGGCAAGATTTGAATGCAGGTCTTCTAACTCTGGGACCACCCATAATGGTTCCCTTCATCTCTCTTGAGTTGTTCCTTCTCCTTCCATGAATGCGTTCAGAACCCCGCCAAGCAAACTACAAGATGATGGGCCCTCTATTTTTCTCATAGCCCTCCCTAGCTGTTAGGTACATTTTCAAGTCATATTTGAAAATCTCTCTATCATGACATTCTTTTCAACCAACTCGTAGCAGAGCAAAACCAAAACTGGGGAAGGAAATGTCAGGCAATGGCCAGTTTCCAATTTCGTGCTGCCAACTCAGAATATGCTTGTTTGGGGGGTTGGGGGGAGGTGATGAATTGTCCCAGGGATTTCTCCCTACACTATGCTTAACTGGAATTTCAAAATAAATCCATTTTGCTCCTTCTTAAAGACATATCACAAAATGATCATGGGTCATTTTGCTTCACTCCCAGCTGGCCTTCGAAGAGACACCACTGTGAGATCCGCTGGAATTGGAGCAGGGACGATAATAAGCAAACATTGCTGCTTGGTTTGATTTAGGCTAACTCTTGTGTAATAACTTTCCTTGAAGAGTGGGCTGAGGAACAGGTTAGAGGCCTGAGGCCACCAGCTCATCACGTTCTTGTTACAAGTCTCCTGCCCTGCAGTCCCTGTACTATATATCAGAGGGCTGGCGCCGGCTCTGGGCTCTGGGCTGATCAAGAGGGGAGCCCTCTCTCCTAGCACGGCTGAGCTGCCCAAGACAACAAGCACATGTCTCGATTTGCTTTAGAAATCCTCCATGAAGCAATGACAGGCATGGGCCCTGGAGAGGCTGGGAGCCAGGGGAAGCCTGTGTGATCTCTTCCCCATTACCAGGAAGCACATTCCCAAAAGACGGTCTCCCCAGTGGAAAATCACTGAAGAGAAGACACAATACCTGACTCCTGCTCTTCCTAACTCAGACCCAAATGACTTTTCTAAGTGTCTTTTACACACATACCCCCAAGAGGTCTCCTTCTGGCCTTAGGCTGGTCCTACATCCCTCAACAGCAAGACCATCCCTCAGCCTTGTTTAACTCCGAACCCAGATCTTGGGACTGACTTGATTATAAGACAGTTTTGTTGTTGTTGTTGATGATGATGATGATTTGTTTTAGTTGTGTCCAACTACTTGTGACCCCATTTGATGTTTACTTAGGAAAGATCCTGGAGTGCATTGACATTTCCTTCTCCAGCTCATTTTATAGATGAGGAAACTGAGGCAAACAGGGTTAAGTGACTTGCCCAAGGTCACTCAGCTAGTATCTGAGGCCAAATTTGAACTCTTAGCCAGGCGAAAAGAAAGTGTGCACCACCATTACTCCCCTTCACATTCTCTGCATTCCAGACACACGGGCTCTCTCGCCATTCCCAGACCGGGGCATTCCATCTCTGGAATGAATTCCTTTCTCACCTTCACCTCTTGGGATTCCTAGCTTCCTTCAAAGACTAATTCAGATGCCACTTCCTCCAGAAAGCTTTTCCTGATTCCACTAGTCCTTAGTGCTGTTTCCCCTCAAATTACACTGTTTTATTTTTCATGTGTTGACATGCTCTCTACCACTCCACTCCCAAGTAGAATGGAAGATCCTTAGTGGCTGGTGTTGTTTTGTTCTTTGTTTTTGCATCCCCTGCACAGTGACTGGAAAACAAAAGGTGCTTAATACATGCTGACTGAACAAAATTGCTGTTGAATTAGATGAATCTGAAGCCACCAACAGAATTTTATCTGACTGGTTAAATGTTGTTACATTGTAATCAAAATGATGGGCATCTCAGCTACTTCCTAAGAAATCCAAAGGAAAAGGGAGCTGTGGAGAGAGCAGGTTGGATGTAGACCCTGGCTTCCTTCAAGATGCAGCTCAAACACCACCAGCTGCCAGAGGCCTTTCCCAGCCTCCTTCTTCCCTACTAGCTCCTTCTTCTCCCAGATTCCCTTCCACCAACTCTATGGGGCTCTTGTCCATACCTAAATAGATGAGTGCCTCTTCCTCCATTAGAAGGTAAACTTATTGAGAAAAAGAATAGTTTTTGCTTTTTGTACCTCCAAAGCTTAGCAAAATACCCAGCACACAGCAAGAGCTTAATGAATGCTTAATTGATTCACTGAGGGATTGCCTAATAGCAGAGCAATGATTCTAGCAGTGAGACCACATCAAAGGCAATGCTGGCAAGATCTCAGGGGATGAAGGAAATCACTACTCATCAAAAGATGTAACCAGGATTTAATTCAGGAAATTATCAGAACAGCAGGATGTTTCACTCCCAAGGCAAGAATGAGCTTTTTTCTATCAATCAATCCATCAACCATTTAATTAAGCACCTACTATGTGCAAGACATTGGAGACACAAAGAATAACTAAAGTGTACCGTCAAGGAGCTTACATTCTAGTGGAGAAAAAATTTGTCCATAAATAAGTACGTCTTCAATCCATGCAGAGTACATGGAAGGTGACCTAACAGATAAAGACACTGTCAGTTGGAGACATTAGGAAAGATTTCATGGGGAAGATTACATGGTAGTGGAGAAGACAACATGTACATATGTAAGTATATTGAGAACATATACAAAATATTTAAATGATAGGTTTGGGGCAGGGGGAAGGGTGCTAGCTGCTGGAAGGATCAAAAAAGACCTCTAGAAGGTGAAGCTTGAGCTGAGTCTCAAGGTAACCAGGGATTGATTCCATAGGACTCTACCAGCAGATCTTCTCCTTCTAGGTAAGAAAAAAGCAAAAGGATGAACCAAAAGAACCCAAGAAGCATCTCTGCTCATTATCAAGTTCTGGGAAAGAAACCGAAGACATGAGGTTCATAGGTGGTATTTTCAACAATACTTTGGGTTCAAAGTAAACGTTCTACAAAAGAATGGATATGGGACAGGAAATTAATGGCCAATACAACATTCCTATGAGAAAACACCCTACATATAAATCCTAAACCACCTACCACAGAGAACAGTGTGTGCCAAATAAGATTAAGATGACCAATAGAGAAGCTTAATAATTTAGAAGAGATAATAAATATATGATCTGCAGTAAAACTGAGCATTGATCACATGCAGGATTCTGGGTGGTGCAGTGGGTAGAGCTCTGGGCCTGGAATCAGGAAGACCTGATTTCAAGTCTGGTCCAAGACATTAACTAGCCACCTAACACTGCATGCATAACTCAAACTCTATCTGCTTTAGTTTCCTTGTGTGTAAAATGGGGGGTAACCATAGCCCCTGCCTCCCCAGGGTTGTTATGAGGGTCAAACAAGATGATACATAACGTATTTTGCAAACCTTAATGTGCTATATAAATGCAAATTATTATCACCATTACTAATGATGATAATAAAGAAGTAGAGATGAAAGTTCAAGGAGGAAAATTAGACATCATAGATATCACTAAGATGTAGTAGAATATGGCTGAAGACTGGATTAGGGCAATGGAAGGGTGTACATATTCAAGAGAGCCAGATAAAATGGAAGGGGTCGCACTGTATACAACAGCAGCAGCAGCAGCAGCAGCAGCTGGGAGTTATGTGGCACTTTAAGGTTTGCATCATGTTCTACATATATTGTCTCACTTGATCCCCGCAGCAACTCTGAAAGGAAGGAACTATTATCATCCCCATTTAATAGATGAGGAAACTGAGGAACAGAGAGGTTACTTGGTCTTCCAGGTCCATACAGTGCCTGCAGAGAGTATTATTTGATAAACAGTTGTTGAAATCAATTAAAACACTGAGTGGAACCTGCTGAGATGAAATTTTAATAGGAATAAGTGTCAAGTCCTACACCTGTGCTCTAAAAACCAACTTCACAATTATAAAATGGGAGAGCAAGGCTAGACAGCAATTTTTCTGGAAAGAATATCACCATTTTAATGGAATATAGTCTTAATATGTCATCAGTGCAACATGGTAACCCCCCCCCCAAAAAAAAAAACCACCCAGAGCTATGTAAATGACATGAAGAGAGCACAATGCCCAAGAGCAGTGAAGTGAGAATCCTGCTGCGCTTTGCCTGCTCACACCACACATGGAGTCACGATCCATACTGAACTTCCCATTTTTACTGGATGGCACATCAATAGGCTGGAGACCATTCAGAAGAGGATGACTGTGATGATGAAGGGCCTCAAGCAGAGGAAGACCTTGTGAAGTTTAAAAAGCTGGGAGAGATTGGATTCCCCATGGGATTCCTCATGGTGTCCTCAGAGTAATAGTGGTGGATGACCATCTGCACCAGGAGCTAAGGACAAACAAGACGGACTAAAGAAAGAAAGCCTCGAGGCTATAGAAGGAGCCCAACAGGAAGCTTGGCCAAACAGAAGGGAAGCTCCAAGAGTACTCACCAAGGGGGAAAAAGAGCTTCCAATAATAAGGAATGTGAGTTTATCCCTTTGCCACACAAGGTGTGGCTTGACACACTATCCCTTGGGCTCTGTATGTATATGTAGGAGAGGGTGCCTCAAACTGTGGGGAGGATTTTTATGCCAACTGCTCTTGCTATGGAACTTTAGTAAATATCCCAAACTAAAGGCTAAATAACTCTTGTTGGTTAATTGATATAAACAGATAACTAATGGGGAAAACATACCAGTGAGGGCTCTTCAGTTACAATAGTAGATAACTACATCCCAAACTCTCAGACTAATCCCTTGTACCATGAACTCAGAAGTAATCAGCCTTCTTCTGGAGACCCAGCCTTCCAGTGGGAACAAGAATTTGGAATAGCAGCTCCAACACCTTGCTACTGAGAAACTAGCTTTCTTTCTTTTTTTCTTTCTTTCTTTCTTTCTTTCTTTCTTTCTTTCTTTCTTTCTTT
>NW_027185852.1:12829563-12843199 GCF_028583685.1 Petaurus breviceps papuanus
TTTCTTTCTTTCTTTCTTTCTTTCTTTCTTTCTTTCTTTCTTTCTTTCTTTCTTTTTTCTTTTTTTCTTTCTTTCATTCTTGATTCTGTCCTTCCTTCCTTTCTTCCTTTCCTTCTTTCTTTTCTTCCTTTCTTTCCTTCCTTTTTTTTGCATAGCTAACTAATGTGAAAAATAGAACATAAATCCATAACCTAATAGGTAAATGGGACCTCAAGGATGATATAGGCATTTGACCCCATACCTGAACAAGAATGCTTTCTACAACATACCTGACATGTGGTCATCCAGCCTTTGTCTGAATCCTTCCAGTGAGAAGGAACCTGACATACAGAGGCATCCCATTCCACTTTGGAATAGCTCTCATTGTTAAGAAATTTTTCCTTGTGAAACCTAACTCTGCCTTTAGGTAACTCTACATTACAGTGGAGAGCATGGGGATGGGGGGGCATAATATAAATTAAGATTGGAAAGGTAGGTGGGAGCTAGACTATGGAGGACTCCAAAGGCCAGGCTGGCTATCCTCCATCATCAGATGTAGCTCACAATCCCAACATGCCACAGGACAGAGGTTCCCAACCTGCAGTTATTGCAAGGAGTTGGGAAATCCATAAATAAGCAATCATCCCTTCTGTGGACTGAATAATGAATGAAAAGCATTGATTAAGCACTTCCTGCGTGTCAGGAGCTGTGCTTATAAATGATATATCTCACAGACATATATATTACTATTTTTCAAATACATGTAGATGCTGTTATGAGTAGGAAAAGTACAAATTCATTTTAAAGTGTTCCTGGTTTCTCTGATAAAGGTCTCATTTCTAAGATATATAGAGAACTGATTTAAATTTATAAGAATAAGAACCATTCCCCAATTGATAAATGGTCAAAGGATATGAACAGGCAGTTCTCAAAGGAAGAAATCTAAGCTATGAAGAGCCTATGAAAAAATGCTCTAAATCATTAATCATCAAAGAAATCCAAATTAAAGCATTTCTCAGGTTCCACCTTATACCTATCAGATTGCAAAATTGACCCCAAAAAGAAAACTAACAAATACTGGAGGGGCTGTGGGAACTGTTGGACTATTCTAGCAGTTCTGAAAATTAATTTGGAACTATTCCCAAAAAGCTTTAAACTATGGATCCCCTTTGACCCAGATATGCCAGTACCAAGTCTATACCCAAAAGAAATCAATAAAAAGATAAAGGACTCACATATATAAATTTTATTACAGCTCTGTTTGCAGTAGCTCAGAATTGGAAACTAAGGGGTGCCTCAATTGAAGGATGGTTGAATAAATTATTGTATGTAAATGTGATGGAATATGATTTCGTTGTAATAAATGAAGAAGAGGATGGATTCAGAGAAGACTGGGAAGAGTTTTGAACTGATGCAGTGACACGTGCAGAACCAGGAGAACTATTTTTTTTGCTTTTTGGAGGGGGGAAGGCAGGGAAATTGGGGTTAAGTGACTTCCCCAAGGTCACATGGCTAGTAAGTGTTAAGTGTCTGAGGCTGGATTTGAACTCAGATCCTCCTGACTCCAGGGCCAGTGCTCTATTCACTTCACTACCTAGCCACCTCCAGGAGAACAATTTATACAATAACAATATTGTAAGGTCAACGTTGAATGACTTAGAAACTAATCACTGTAATGACCAACAATTCCGGAGGACTCATGATGAAAAAGGCTATCCATCTCCTAATAAAAGAGGCGATAGACTCAGAGGGCAGATTGAGTCATCTAAAAAAAATACATAGCCAATGTAAAAAGTTGTTTTTCTTGACTATAAATGTTTGTAACAAGGATTTTGTTTTTCTTGCTTTCTCAATTGAGGAAAGAAGAAGGGAAAGGAGGAAAGCAAGAAAGGAAGGAGGAAAGGAAGGCAGCTGAAACCTACTATAAGCCAGGTGCTGTGCTAAATGCATCACAAATATCATCTTATTTGACCCTCAACAACCCTGGGAGTTAGGTGCTAATAAGGCGGACCTTCATTTGAAAAAATAAAATAAAATTTAATTTAGAAAATAATAGTCATGTCCCCAAATTCTGTCATTATTCCAGAATTTCAGAATTGGAAAGGATCTCAGAGGCCAACCTAGAACTGAAAAAAGCATCACCATTACAATACTCCCAACAAGAGATCATGGAGGTTTTGTATAAAGGCAGCCTAGACAGATTGCGCATTTTATAGCCAGGAAGAGCTGAGTTCAAATCAAGCTTCAGAACCTTATGAGCTGCTGCCAGTCCACCCCAGCTATAGCCCAATGACAATGGAGATTGGGCAGAGCTCAGCCACTCAGCCAGAGCTCTATTGCTATCCTGGGTACATGTTAACCAGGCCTGAAACAACGCCCATTGGAAGTCTTAAAACCTTAACCACCAGTTTTACTTCTAAAATTAAGTAAACTGCCAAAAGTTCTGATAGAAGCGACAATTTATATTTTGAAGTGGTCCAACTGGAAATTTCCTATCGCTGTAGACAAAGGAATTCTTATCTCGATAAGGAGAAGAGCACCAATAAATTTAAGGTAGCTTATGCAAGTTAGGCACTAATGAATGTCATCTTCTGTTTTGTCATGAAAAAAGATCTTCCTCCTGCTAAAGGAGACGGATTTAGATTATGAATAGCTGTAGTGATTTGCAAAAATGGCTCCAGAGAGATAGAATGAGACTCCATATACTCAAGACACTTGAGGTTTCTGCCCTTTTTGTTGGAAATTAATTTGTCCTGTGGGTTATTGGATTCAAGCTCAGCCAATGTATATTGCTCAGTCATCACAAATTTACTTAAAATTTAGTGGTGCTCAAGTTCATTCAACAAGACAAAAGTCTACAGTTGAAAGCTTCTAAAAATCTTTTTTAAAAACTGGCTAACGGTGTAATTGAAAGTGCTGGAATCTAAGTAGATTCACCCAATGTTTTGCAGCTATCAATATACGATCTTTTATTAGGTTAGGAAGGGATTTTTTTTTTCACTTGTTTTCCAAGGAGTCACAGACAGAAAAGGATGACACTCTCTTGTTAGAAGCAACCTGGCCGGGGTGAGGAGATTGGGGTATGTTTGTGCTGGGATATTGGGATGCTTTAAAAAAAAACACACACACACAACACTAATCCTTCAATTTAGATTGAGTTTTTTACCATACAACAGCCACTCGACCTGTTCATATGAGAGTAGGGGTGGCTTTTTTAAACCCCTAAACAATCATTTTTCAAGTACATAGGGAAGGCAACAACTCACATCCAGCAGATTCTAATATATGTGGGGCAAAGAATTTTGTATTTAAATTCTTTATTTTTATTTGACAAGAATTTACTGGAGGTTCCTCCTCTCCAGCTTAGCAGAATGATGCATTGGTGGTTATGGTTTGAAAAACCAGAGTAAAGGCAGTTGGCACTTTAAGTAGTGTTTAAGACTGGCAACTACTCATTTCTCGAGAGTACAATGGTTGGAACATAATAAACACCTAATAAATCCTTCTTCATTTATTCACTCACTCATCCAAGAGGAAAAATATTTCACTAGGCAAGTCGGTCCATGGGTGGGCAGACACTAATGATGATTTGGGCAAAAAAAAAGCTTTTTGACAGGTCTTGGAAAGACAGAGAGGTTTTTGTTAATCCTTACAGGACAACAAATTTTCCTTAAAGTAATTTCCTTCCTGGAAGCCACACCTCTCAAATAGATTTGTAATCACTTGATTTTGAATCCTGGGTTTATTTTGTTCTTAGAAATGCGAATGGATACCATGAAACTTGCTTACTAACTAAAAGACACACACACACACACACACATACACACAAATATCCACAACTGGTTGCCTGTAATTAAGACCACTCAGATGGTTCATAATTAAATTAATCATTCACAGAACAGAATGTGCATCAATTGTGTACTTCTCATTTGTAGTGGTGGATTATTAGGTCATAAGCCTACATTTCTATTCAACAGCTTAACGCTGCAAATTAATTAAGAATTAAATCTAAAAATGATCAGACGGAACGTGACACACTTCATTAAGAAAACAAACACTATTTGAGGCCACCCAGGCCTGGGTGATTGGATGGTTTCCTTCCTGAGTCGTGGTTCGAGCTTTGTTCTTGGCTTTGGAGTGGTAGCTGAGAGCCGCTGGAAAAGTTCAAGGCAGATGCCTCGACGACTCATCATCTCTTTGCTTGGGGTACAATTGCAAGAAATGAGATCGAGAGAGCTAACCAAATCATGACACAATGGACTGGAAATTTTAGATTAATAAACCTCTTTCAGTGGAGAACTAAATAACTTTTACAGTCTTATCTATGGTTATTTGTTTCTTCGAAGATTTATGGGATTCGCCACCGATATGCATCTTCTCCCTCAGTCTTCAGATTAAAGGGAGGCGATTTTCAACAGGCTTCTGACTGGCATAATCTGGAATTGCAGATGATCTCAATTTTTTAAAAAATGCTAAAAGTGAACTTGCAAGTCAAATGAGACAGGTTTTTGCGCATGTCGAGTGGAAAGGCGCGCGCGCACACGCGCGCACACACCCATCTACATCTCGCTAAACAAGGCAAGATCCTTGATTACCAAGCACAGCAACCATTCCCCCTGCCCCGCATCATCCAGCTGCAATCCATAGGTGCTTAACAAGGAATTAAGACTCTTTGAGGCTGCTGTGGCTTTAATTGAAGGATGCTCAAAGTTTAGAAAATAAAGCCTAACCAGCTATTCCACAGGGCGCCTTGAACCAAGCCTTCGCCTTTGAAAGCACGATCTTCAATTGGAAGTGGCAGATCACATTTTTAGGTTCCGAGCAGCTCTGTCATTCTACAAGGAATGTGCCTGCCACTTTACACGATAGCCTGAGCTGAAAGACATGTACTTGGAATCAGAGAATCAATAGAACACTTAATGGACAATTAGGAGAACAGCCGTAGAGCTGTCAGAGACCCATCTGTAGCCAGCACAAGCAGGCGAGCCGGACAGGGGATGGAAAACAAAGTGGACTGCTCCGGGGCACTGGCCCCATTACAAAATCTCCCTCTCATTTCCCATTTCATGTTAATCTAGTATTCTTTTCCATTACAAATTTTAACACGTGTAGAAAATTATGGAAATTGCCGAGGCCATTTGTCAACTTATATCATGCGAATTGATCAATAAATTTCACTACTTGGTTGTTAATGTAGATAAATTTTGGCATTTCATTAAGCTCCCGTGAAAATGTGGCCACTTTTAATTTCGGCAGATGCTGTCTTTTCATTTGTAATCCATAACTACAGGGGTAAATACAACCCCATCATGAGTTAGCACCAAATATTTACGGACAACACAGCAATTCTGAAAATAGACACCAAAGAATTTTACATCGAAACAATTACTCTGCGTAAAATCTGAAATAGGTGGTGATGAACTCAAATGGTGAGCCGTGAAACGAATTTTAATCTTGTGGCTCCACAAAAGAATTACGGATGTGTATTTTTTCCACTTATGACTCTGCTTCTCTGGATGATATCTCTATGCTCAGGAAGCCCATTTCTACATCCTTCTTTAAAAATTAGGCAAAGATTAAGAGAGAACCATTCCCAAAATGTATTTAAGGCTTTTGTAAGCTTCCCAAGATTCAAAAACCACACACATATACACAATGCATTATATTTATTTTGACCAAATTTCTTTGAATTTTGCAGATTTTTTTTATTACTCCAAGGAGACAATTTTATTGTGATTGATTCCTTTTCATCAACAGAATAAATGTTAAAGACGTCTTTGATTTTTAAAACATAGCTTTGTATATGAAGCGGAGTAGGAAGGGGATGAGATGTCAGACAATGGAAAGCAGGACTGAACTTTCTAGGCTCTTTCCCTTTGGCCTGAGGGGCCCCCAAGATGAAATCCCACTCTTGACAGCCAGAAGCCCTATAGCCTTAACCCTCCCCAGCGCAGTTTGACATGATAAACTGCCAGAGCTATTTGGAGGGGGGGAATGGGCTGCCTCTTGGTGATTTTGCAGGTGCCTTGGGGGAAAGGGGGGCTGCAAAATCATAATGCTGGCTGTCTTCACTGTGTAATCCACTCCCACGACTCAGATTCCCATCATTGTCTAACCAGGGCCTCACCAGCTGCACAAGGACTGAATTTGTAGCCAGAGAGGAGTGTGCTGATGTGCACAGGGGCATAGGATGCTTGCACGTGCCTATTTCCCTCCAAGGGATCAAAAGAAGGAGATTGGGAAAAATCAAAGCCGAAAATCTGGTCCTATTTTTGACATTTTTCACCTTAAATTGGCAGTGACTGCCAAGGCTTTTGGTATGGTCTGTTGTCCTGGCAGAGGGTGACGTGTTCAGATGAGACAATCCTCTCAATTCAGACTTCATTAGAGAAAGCAGTGTTAAGCAGCAGCTAAATGGAAAACAGATTTTTATTTTTCCTCCTGTCTGTTGTAGACTGGGACTTTTTGCTGAAGCAGATCTATTCATCAAAATTCATAGCAAAAGTTCTAACTTTGGTTCGTTGTCACTTTTCAAATTTCAATCTAATATTTAGACCAGTACTAAATATATGTGTGTGGATGTGTGTATATGTGTTTATATGTATGTATATATGTGTATGTATTCCAAGGCTCCTGAAATGTAAAGTGCTTTTTTTCCCAAATTATTGGCAGATATGTAGTCAAGTTATATTATAATATATAAATATATATGTTAAAACACACATATATACACATACATGTGCATATGTATATGGATTTAGATATACATCAATTAAAAGAGACTAGAAAATACATCAGCAACTACATCCAATGAGAGAGGCTGTTATAATTATTTTCTAATTTCTGAATATCTAGAGATTATATTCTTAGCTTTCTCTACAGAGACCATCATGTCTGTGAGTCCCCTCTTCTCTGGAGAAATAGAAGGGAGGGAATGTACTGTAGGATCTTGTAACATGGGATCACAGGACTACAGATTTCAAAGATGGAGGCAACTTAGTCTTATCCCCTCATGTTACAATGAGGAAACTGAAGCCAAGAGAAGTGTCTTCAGTGGAAGCACTAGGATTTGAACCCAGGCCCCCAGATTTCAAATACAGCATTCTGTTCACAGTAGGCATCATACTGCCTTCACAGTCCAGTAAATGCTTAGACGTTTGTTGAATTGAATGGATGACCGATCAGACTACTGCTATGTTGGGGTTAGTTGAATATTCATGACGGCCATCTAAATATTCTTCCGCTACAGTATTCCTTGGATTATGCTTCATGATCTAATCATGAAGTGACCCGGGTAATCAAAGACTGCTAGACACAGAGCATCACCAGCTTTGCCAAACGTTGCTGAGGAGTGGAAAGGCTACCGGCTCAGCCAAGTGCCGGACTGTGCATCCATCAGCTGAGGACCAGGTCCACTAAGTTCCAAGAGCCTCGTTCCCAACTTATCTGCGGAAGAATCTACTCCTCATACATAGCAACTCTTTAAATGGCCCAACAGGTGTCAAATCATTGTGTTCCACACCAAGAAAGGGAAAATCCACATGAATCCTTGCAATATTGCAAGTGCTGAGGAAATTGCCTTTGCCCAGGTCATATAACTTAGTTTCAGATGGTACCTTCTCTAGCATATATCAGGTTTATTATCTTTTTTTTAAACAATTGGGGTTAAGTGACTTGCCCAGGGTCATACAGCTAGTAAGTGTCTGAGGCCAGATTTTTTAACTCAGATCCTCCTGACTTCAGGGCCAATTCTCTATTCACTGTGCTACCTAGTTACCCTCAGGTTTATACAATATTAAAAATATTGAAATACATGGGAAAAATTGAAAATTTTTAAAAATTAAATGAGGACTGGTTTTTCATCTCAAATCCTCACCATAGCACATATAGTATATGTCAATCAACAGCACTGATTAAATACATCCACTTGCCAAGCATTGTTAAGTGCTAAGGGTACACAGAAAGGCAAAAACTGTCCTTGCCCTCAGGGAGCATGTACTAAGAGCTAGAAGATACCTTCAACCTGTTCATCTGGAGACCGCGAAGCTTTTTTCACATTTGGATGACTACATTTCAATGTGATTGAAAGTTTTCCTTTGTCGATGTTATGTATTTTATTTTTATTCATTTAACGTCATAACTCTGAGGAGTCTGTAGGTTTCACCAGACTGCCCAAAGGGTCCCGGACCCAAAGAAGGTTAAAAAACAAGCCAAATCTGTCCTAGAAGCCCTTGAGTCAGTCCCCAGGTAAGAGCCTAAAGGCCAGCAGACTCTGCACTTCCACAGGTCAACGAGGTCAGTGGCTGAGGCACGCTGCAAGCCTACCATCTCCTCAGATGAATCACGCTGCACTGTCTCCCACTTCCCACAACGGCAGTCGCAGATCACAGTGGAATTCAGCATTGTTTATCACTTTCCTTAAGCTGCTCTAGAGAGATTCAAGACTCCAAGAAGCAAACCCAGAAACACAGTGCCAGAGGTCTTATCCTGAAGAAATTCAGGATCACTCCTCCCACTAATCACTGATCCAATGCACTCTTGGAGCTTTAGCAGGGCTTCTAAACCTATACCAAGGCTGCATGGCCCCCCAAAAGGAAGAGAAGCGTCTGCCACCAAAGCTTCATTAGTGTGAAACCTCTCCAAAGAGACAGTCATTGAAAATCAATTAAAATAGAGGGCAATTTTCTCTCCAAATTATTGGCAGATGTGAATACTTAAAAGGATACTGCAATAATCTTATCACCCTTCCTAGAGGTAACCAGGCAATGCAGGCTGGGCCTGGAGTCAGGAAGAGCTTCAAATCCAAGCTGAGACACTCACTACTTGTATAACCCTAGGCAAGTTACTTATACTCTGCCTGCCTCAGTTTCCTCAACTATAAAACAGGGATAACAATAGCACCCACCTCAAAGAGTCGCAATGAAGATCAAATGATTGGATATTGGTAACACACTCAGCACAGTCCCTGGAATATATTAGGCGCCTAATAAATGCCTATCTCCTTTCTTCCTGCACTCCATTGCTCCAACAGAGCTGTGGTCTCATTAATGTAATCCTGACAACCCATTCAATCCTACCAATCCTGTGAGTCTCCTTCATGTTCTCCTATAAATCACCTACAGGGTGTCAGCCCAGTGTGCTGGGCCCTTCGTTCAACCCTCACGACAATTATCTGGATAATGATGATGCACCCAATTGGTCGTCCATCACTCTTGCTCTGCGACAAGCCCAAACTTTCTTTCATTGGAGCACTTCTCTGGTGGCTTGCTTCGGATCCTTTCTGTGTGGAACATATTGCAGCTTAATCATGCCCGCTGTGTTCCTTTCCATTGCCCTTTGGGATGAGTCTTTCCTTCTATTCTTCAGAAACTATTCCACAGGCATAGAACATGACCAAAAAATTGTTGGTGTTGAAAAGACCAACCATCCAAAATAACTGATGTCTCTGAGCTAGCAGAAAAATGTGCACAATGATTTGGGTGAACAGCTGGTTCAAAGGCCAACTGAATTCTGAATCCTCATCTCCCACTATGATCAGTCAATCCACAAGCATTGAACAAATTCCTACTATGAGCCAGACTCTACACTAGGTATTTGGGATACGTGTTTATTAAGCACCTACCATATTCCAGGCACTTTGTAAGACACTGTGGATACAAATACAAAGGTTCACCTTTATCCCAGATGAAGGAACTCTGTCTCCACATGGTCACAGGGAAAAAAAAGAAAGGAAATAAATGTTTTGAGCGCAATGTTCCTCCCCCAAATTTCAGAAGACTGGATGCCTGCATGGCTTTCTAACCATAAATAAAATATAATCTAAAAGTGGCATGGTTTTGAGGATGCAATTTGCTGGCTGTTTTAAAGAGAACAAAAACATATGAAAATCTGCCCCTTACCATGTTCCAAAATGTACAATTCACACCCAGCTCCCTTAAGCAGAGTAAGGGTAGCAGCTAACTCCACTGCAGGTCCAAAAGGACCTTGCCCAAAACAAATTACAAATTACTACTGTTTATCTGGAACATGGTGAGCACTATATAAATATTAGCCATTGTTATTATTATTAATTGTCTCTCAGTAAGTTTATCTACAGGGACCAGGTTGATTTGTTTGATTGAACAAGTCCAATGTGCTACATATTTATTGGCCAGAGCACTTTGCCAGATGTGGCAGTGGAGACACCAAGTTTGGACACAGCACATTTCCTGCCCTCATGGAGTTTCACTGTCCATTGGGCAACTGACTAAAGAGAGTACAAAATAATGCACCAAAAGCATAAGAAAGGGCATGCTGTTCTTATGTACTTATATTCATAATCAAAACTTTATGTTCTTGTTTCTGAATTTGCTTTAACAGTTTCAAGATCATGTGATCCCATGGTCCTTAACCATTTTTTTTCTGTCAAGAGACTGGGGGAAGCCTATGCATCCCTTTTCAAAATCATGTTTTTAAATGCATGTGCTTACAAAAGAAACAAATTATAATGAAATATCCTCACCAAAATCAAGTTCATGGATGCAAAGGTTCTAGTCCAATATCCTCCTTTTATCGATGAAGAAACTTGAGTCTAGAGGGAAGCAACCTAATGACAACTTTAGTCCTGGAAACCAGTTCTCCTGACTCCCAGTCCAGTACTACAGTTTGACCCCTTCCCACTCCTCCCCCTTCTGCCTAGTTTCCCCATTCATTTATCCAATCTCATTTGGCCATCTGATACCACTTGATAATAATCTCAACTCATATTTGACTTGTACTTATTCCTGTTTTTTATATTTTATTCCACTTCTGTGATTAGCCCCAGGCAACTTGAGCATCTATTAGGAATTCCGAAAGAGTTCCCCACCCTCAGCAGTCTCCAGTGTCATGTGCATTTCCATAAGAAAGTGAGATAGATTCTCATTGTTCTCCACAGACATCCATGAAAACTTAGCAGATGCATGGCAGGAGCCCCCTTTAATTCAGACTTCCAATATTAAAATCCATGGAATCAGTCAATGTCATGTAGTGTTTTGACCATGAGAAAGGACTCAGGGGAACCAAACAATTAGGAGTAGAAGCAGAGACAAGCAATACCACTTCAGAAATCCTGTCTTCCTGTGTTAAACATCTCATTGTCTTAGATGAAAGTCTTTTGTACTTAGTAGGTGGGGTCTTCATGAGAAAGTTATTGAACCCCAGGGACAATAATCCTTCCCATCCCCTTTTCTTCCCTCTCCTCTAACCTCCCTCCAGATTCATCGACTACAATTCTGCCAGTGAGAAGGTACAGCAGGCACTGGTCAGCCCCTCCACTCTAAGGTCCTCTCTCTCTGTCCTCCTGCTCTCTCCAGACCTCAGGCACTGACATCTAATGTTCTGATGCCCCCTGAGGACCACCAGGCTCTTCCATCCATGCTCCAGCTGAACTTTCTTATATTCAGTCTCCCCCACTTACATATTGAACTCCTAGAGAGTGGGTACTATCTGCTTTTCTCTATGTGTATCCCCAGTATATAACATACTAAGTCCTTAACACTTATTCATTCATTCATTCATTCATTCGTTGATCTTACTGACTCATGAGCTCATTTCTAAAGTGACCTATTACTGAAATACATGAATCTATTACAATGCAGTCACAAGACATGCTGTTTTATTTTAAATTATAAGACTAACATAGAGCAAAAACTTCCTATCAGCATTTTCTATGATAGCAGAGAACTGGAGAAGGAGGTACCTGCTGGGCGGGGCATTGCTGTAGAAGAATATGATGAAATATCCATAAAAGTTCTGAATAGAGAGAGGCATGGGAAAATTGTATTAACTCGTGCAAAGCGAAATGAACAGAACCAAGTGAACATTCTATGGAGCATTGACTAAAACAAAGTAAATAAAAAGATCACTAGAAGAAAGGTGAATTCTGAGTAAATGAGAAAAGGAAATAACATCCCCAGAAATTAGATAAGGAAATATCCCCAAGGGGTGTGCTAGGGGCAGCTCAAACTGGTTTGTGAGAGCTGATTGTTAAATTTTCAATGTGATGCCGTATGCCTCAGAAGCCTGCAAATACTATAAACTAGGGCTTAATTTATTGTTTGGGTGATTTTGTAGATTTTTTAAAGTGATGAAGAAAATGTTAATCATGTAGTTCAGACTTAAAAGTGCATCAGCCATGCCTTTTCTTTAAGAGAACTGGTTATTAAAGGCTTTCCATCCCACCCCTGCATACATACACCCCTTCTTTTGATAAAAAGGGATAAGTAAATGGGCAGAATATTGCCTGCATTGTTAGGATGCTGGTTAACTACTTACTTCACTGTTTTCCCTTGTTACAAGAGAGAGTTTAATCCTGGATTGGGGGAAATGATTATCAAGAGATGACAGGGATATAAAAACAAAAAGTAACCCTAAAACTTATTTTTAAAATAAACAAATGAAATAGTACAAGGAAAAGGGAAAGTATGAATAATTTAAATCCATTGACAGCCCCAAGCCTCACTTTAGTCAATAGATTCAACCTCTTCCCACTGAAACTGTTACTCTGGGTCCAAATAGGAAAACCACCTAAGTCCAATTTCACATATTCTCGTGGGATTTGGAACTGGAAGGACCTTTGAGATCACCTGGTCTGGGGGGATCTTAGCCCTTATGGTTGTGGTCCCCTTTGGCAATCTGGTGAAGCCCATTTATCTCTTCTCTGAATAATCTTCATAAATGCATAAAGTAAAATTCATAGGATTTTACAAAGAAAACCAGTCATTTATCAATTTTTTAAAAATGCACATAATCATTGATTTAGGTCCAGTTCCTCGTCAAAAGAGAAAATTGGGATAAGAGCGTGACAGTGACTTGTCCAAGACCACACTAGGGGTAGCATGTCTGAAACAAACCCAAGTCTTCTGACTCCCCATACAGTCCTTTCTCTTCTTCCCCTTCCCACATGACTGATCCAAAAATAAATAAACACAAGAGTTTATATGTACAGATAAATCTGTTCCCCTTCAAAGTGTGAGGCCACCTCCTCCACCTAATCATGTTTTTACTGTCCAAAACCATTCTGACCTTCTTTTTTGGCATTGCATCAGTTGAAACTGGAATATTTCAATAGTGACAAATCTGTATTATTGTAGGTTATAATTATTTTTTCTAAATATACTGAAGTCGGAAGGAAGGAAGTTTGTGGAACAGGGTGGATAAGAGATGTAAATAGGCAGATTAAGGTTTGATATAAAAGAAAAAAAAAAGGCTTCCCCAGAGTAAAATAGGCAGCCTCTTGGGTTCATTAGGAGCATTCCTTTCCCTTTCTTTCTTTCTTCCTTTATTCTTTTCTTTGTTTCTTTTTTCTTTCTTTCTCCTTGGTAGGGCTATAAGATTAGTAAATTCCATTGACATATTGGGAGCGAGCATGATATTCATGACAGAAACAATTCTGAATTTGAATTCAGAGTAACTGGACTCATACCCTGACTCTGCCATTCACCATGTTTGTAATCTATAAGCAAATCACAGTTTCTCTGGGCTTCAGTTTCCCTGTGTATAAAATGAGGGGGTCAAACTAGATTGTATCTAAGGTTCCTTACAGTTCTAAATCACAGAATCTCAAAGAAAAGACCCCAGGAGCCAACAGAAAGGAAGGAAGGAAGGAAGGAAGGAAGGAAGGAAGGAAGGAAGGAAG
>NW_027185852.1:12843209-12857682 GCF_028583685.1 Petaurus breviceps papuanus
AGGAAGGAAGGAAGGAAGGAAGGAAGGAAGGAAGGAAGGAAGGAAGGGATGATGATAGTTCCCAATACGACCCTAGGAAAGTCACTTAATCCCTCAGCCTTAGTTTCCTCACCTGTAAAATGAAGATACCTTACAGGGTTGTTAAAGTGAACTAATATATGTAAAGCACTTTGCAAAGCTTAAAGGGGCATATAAATGTTAGCTATTATTATTACTAGTATAATTTTAAAGGATTCTTAACATGGAAGAGGGAATATATTTGCTTTTGCTTGTCCAAGAGGGAGAACTAGAAACAGTAGAGGGAAGTTACAGGGGAGATTATTTTAGCTCAACATTTAGAACTTTCCAAAAAATAGGATTGCTTTGAGTCTGAATGAGTGCCTTCTCTCTGGAGATCTTCCAGCAAAGACTTGTCAGGGATGTCCACAGAAGAGATTCCTGCACAAATACTGGACTGGATCAGATAATCTATGAGATTTAGGGTTTAAGGATCATCATTTAGATGATCTTCAAGCTGCCATCAAAGGTCCCATCAGAACTGGGGGAGACTGGTGACAGGGAAGGGCCTAGATGATAAATCCAGAGCTGATTCAGATAGGCATCTCAGGGTATACATAACGTGCTACTAGTATAACCAGGGCTGGTTTTAGATAAAATTATATAGTTTAATATGATAACAAACTATAGTCAAGCAGAGAAAGAACACTAAAATGCTAAGCATTGAAAAAATGAAACCAACCCAAAAAACCACCACTGTGGTATATGTGATCAACTCCTTCTCCAATCCCACTGACCAGGTTCCATGACTGTGTGTACATGTGTGTGTGCACATGTGTGTGCATGTGTGTGTGCATGCATGTGTCTGGGGTGGGGGGAGAGGGATATTGCTAAGAATAAAAACCAGAAGATAAAAGAGAGTCTAGAAATGCTTCACAACATACATGAAGGTGGCATCCATGCACACACAGGTAGCAACCAGATGGCAATATCAAGTTCCAAGTAGCTTCACTTCAAACCCTTCCAACTTATGGGGGATGAAAACCAAGCAGTGGGAAGCAGAGGAGAGCAATGCAATTCAATAAGCATTTATTAAGCACCTGCTGTGTTCCAGCCACAGTGCCGGGCTCCTGGGGACCCAAGGGGAGGGGGTGGGGAAACGAGCCAGGCCCTGCCCTCGTGGAGCTTACGTTCTACTGGGGCATATAACGTGTAACAGATAAGTAACAAAGCCTATTCAAGGGCATGATAGTAACAGCCAACATTCTTCACTCACTTGTCAGACTGGTCATCCTAAAGGCTGGGTCTGCTCATGTCACATCCCTCTCCAATGAACTCCAGTGGCTCCCTATTCCCTCCAAGTCAGATGTGCAGCCCTCCATTTGGTTCCCTAAGCTGGCAACTTCCCACTTTTCCAGTCTTTTCGCTCTGCCACCAAGCGACATGGGACTCCTAGCTGTTCCTCATATGTGACATGCCAGCTTCCAGCTTTGTCCATTCTCCTTGGCCGTCCCCCTATGCCTGGAATTTTCTCTCTCCTCACCCACCACCTGGCTCCCTTGGCTTCCTTCAAGACTTCACTAAAGTCCTGTTTTCTATAAAAAGTCTTTCTCGGTCCTCCTTAATCTTAAATGTCTTCCCTCTGAAATTATCTCCAATTTATCCACATATATTTGTTTTTACATAGTTGTTTGTAGCTTGTCTCCCCCATGGGACTGTGAACTCCTTCAGAGCAGGCACTGTTTTTTTTCTTTCTTTATGTCCCCAGTGTAAACTGCAAATATAAAGAAGCAAGACAGTCCCTACCCTCAAGGAGCTTATATACAGTGGGAAAGTTAAAACACATAGAGAGAGCTGAAAGGAGAGAGAGCAAGAAGGGGAGTGAACACATGGTAACAAAGCCTGGAGAAGAAGCAGATGTGGGAGGGGCTGGAGGGATGGACGATGGCTAGCCTGGGCCCCTCCTCAGCATGGAGGCTCTGGGAAGAACTCCCACCTGGGAGAAGGGAGCTACAGGCATGGAGGGACGCATCGTGGTGAGAAGGCAACTTGGGCACAAGCATTACTGAGCAAAATCAGGTTTGAGCTTGCAGATTTGGGTGCATTTAGGGATTGTAAAGGGACCTATGTAAATGGGAGTCACGGCAGGCCTTTCTTTCTTCAAAGCTCACTAAGTGCCAGGTTCAGTGGCAAGCACTAGGGACACAAATTCAAAAACAACAGCAACAAAACCAGCTCCTGCCCTCAGGAAGCTTACATTCTAATAAGGGACTATAACACTTATAAGGACGTAACAGCCAGGGAGGGAGCTCTGGGCCTGGGAAGCTGCAGGAGTGGTGAACAGAGGCTCTAGGACTTGCTTTCCAGCAATGGCAGTGCTGATCGGATAACCGTTCTCAGAGCTAGACAGGAAGATGGCCACTGGGCAAGGTGGTGGGTCTTGGTAGGGCTAAATGTGGTGAGCTCTCACCACTCAGACATCCCAGCCTCAGGAGGGGAGGAGAGGAGCCAGCTGGGGGGTGCAGCTTTCTCCTAGGAATTCTAACAATATGGTGAAGCACAGGCACATTTGTGTGAGGCTTAGGAAGAAGCCGCCAGGCATCAGAAATGAGGGCAAGGCTGCATTCTGGAAGCGCTTGAAGCCCCCTTCACGGATTAGCGATCACACCAGCACCTGGTGGCTATTCTGGGCTGCTGTGTACACACCTAGATTAAATGTATGTAAAAAGTATCTTAATCCAACTCTATCTCAACAGATTTAATTCTTAAATGCTACATATAATACTTGTTTAATCTCTCATTTTAAAAGTAGAAAAGGTTAGATTATAACATCAGGTTAGCTCTCTTTGAAGCAGGTAATAATTAAGTTGATTCACTGTTGCAATTACTGTCAAATCCCCCTTAATTACCCCAGGTTTTATAGCAGCTTCATTATACGTCTGCTGTAATGCATCGTGGCCCAAAGGAGAAGGGTTGCAGGAAATTCTGCATTGCATGTATAATTCTAACCTGCAGTTATAGCTTCCAGGGAAAGCGCTGGCACTAAATTTATCTTTTTTTGACATTTCCCCCTGTTACTTAAGCAGTTTAACTGGAGTAACATCACTAAAATATCTGCCTAACTTTGTAAGGGAGAATTGATCTCTTCATAGATATTAGAGACAAAAATGAGATAGATTTGGGGTAAATTAGCAGCTAATTATTTCTGGAAATATACTAAGTCAAATGTAATGATGAATCTCAAATGTGGGATTCAAAGAGAGATTGGGGGTGGGGGGTGTTAACCCATCCACAACAACAATTTTACCGTTTTATATTTCTATTTTGCTAGATTTAAAATGAGTAGTTATTTCTTAAACTGATCAACCAAATGGTTTTCAAAACATATTACTCAATTATACTGAAATAATCCTTTATGTCATATACACACATTCCAGAAAATGCCCTCCCCCCTACACACACACACACTCACACACACACACAATCACCCCCACCTTCCCCTTTACAGCTGACTTCTCAACTAACTTCTCGGAAAAACAACCCCGAAAAAAGTCAGTTTTACAACTCCCCCGATCCCTGCATGTTTCCACTGGAAAAATCTTTACAAATCAGAGCCTGTAAATTGTACTTGCAACAGTTCAAAACAGATAACTGAATAATGTCCTTTACAGATCCCATTTTAACCAAGGAATTTATTCCCCCAAATATATTAGATTCCAAAGGGGCTGCAATGTCAATAATCCTACTGGTCACTGTATTAACAGTTAAGGAGCAGGCTTTGTAAGGCAGTACAGTTATTAAATTTCTCCGGAGACCATGACTCATTAATCAAATATTCATACATCTCTGTAAATACACATGGAACAGAGAATACCCTCAGAGCCCAGCAGCCCCCAGTACAAGCAGCCTTTCATAGAGCCCTGACAGAATCTGGAGAGCATGCAGTCATGTTTTGCATTTCTAATGCTCCGTGGCCTCCTCGGTGCCCCATTTCCTAAAAACAGGACACAAATGTACTTACTGATTGCAAGTGTTAGAGGGTTACAATTAAAATGATTCCACTATTGCTTCATCCCATATTTTTTTAAAGGGAGGACAGGGGACCAATTCTTCTACTCTCTGTTTACCATCTCACCAGTAACTTTTTCCCATACAGCTGAAGGAAGCTCGGGCCAGGCTTCTATTAATACAAGAATTTGTGTTAGCATGAAAACAAGCCCCCGCTCAGAATGAACGAGCCTATGGAGCTGTCCGGTTAGCAGCTGGGAACTTGCTATATTCTGCAAAGTTTTCAACCTGCTTTGTGTACATGGGGTCTTACACCTATTGTTAGGCAACAAAAGGGTCCCTCTTGACTACAGGCTCTGAACAAGAAAGGGCTGGAGACCTAAGGAGGGTCAGTCACCCTGGACAGGAACAAAAAGGCCAAGGGCCTCTGGCATCAGGTTCTCTAGCTCAAGGCAGGATAATATGCTCTAGAGAAGGTGTGGAGAAAAGCAGACTCTTTCAGCAAACATGAAGTCTTAAACACTCAACCAGCACAGGCATTGTTTTTCTCCTCTATAGAATCATTTCAGTGAGGAAAGACACTTTAGATAACCAATCAAAAGAAAGAAAGAGAGAGAAAAGGAAGGAAGGAAGGAAGGAAGGAAGGAAGGAAGGAAGGAAGGAAGGAAAGAAGGAAGGAAGGGGGAGGGAAGGAAGGAGGGAGGGAGGGAAGGAAGGTAAGAAGGAGGAAGGAAGGAAGGAGGGAAGGAAGGAAGAAGGGAAGGAAGAAAAGAAGAAGGAAGGAAGCAAGGAAGGAAAGAAGGAAGAAGGGAAAGAAGGAAGGGAAGGAAGGAAGGAAGGAAGGAAGGAAGGAAGGAACGAACGAACGAACGAACGAACGAACGAACAAACGAACGAATCTATGTCAAATGGTGAAGGTTAAAATAAAGGAATGCCTTGTCAGAAAGGGACCACACGATATTCCAATAGTTCAGGTTGGAAATATTTGGATATTGTACTAATAAAGACATCAATGCATCCACACAGGGAGGGATTTATAGGGGGAAAAAGGTGATTAGCAAAATGTTCCCAGATTTGGAGTTCACAGGGACCTTGGGAATCACTGCATCCAAGTCTGTCATTGGGTGACTTGTCTCTAGGCCCACGACATGTCAGCGTCTAAGGGGGGAAGTAAACCCAGGTCTTTCTGGTGACAAGACCAGGGCCTCATCTGCTATGCCATATTGCCCCAACCCCACATTTTACAGATAAGGAAACTGAGGCCCAGTGATTTTCCCTAGACTACAAGATGTCATTAGAATGCATTCGTCTGTAGCCTGGAATTTGTCCCAGCACCACTGCATGTTGGTTCTCCAATATTTTTAACCTTGACAAAAAATAACATTCTCCAGACCCTCTCACTCAGTGGGTGGTCAGCAGATTCTCACAGGGACAGTCATAAGTCGACAAGGTCACAGGATCGTAGAACTGGAAGGAACCTTAGAAGACATTAGGCTCAATCCCACAGATGGCAAAACTGAGGCCCATTGAGGGGATGTGAACTGCCCACTGTCACTCAAGAGTAAGTGGGATTCGAACCCAGGTTTTCTGCCTCTTTCCACCACACCGCACTGCTTCTAGTCCTCAGAGCTTCTGTTGCTCTCATTTAAAGGGGGAAACCTCCAAACACCAATGGATATTGCATTCTATCTCAGGCCCTTCCAGGGTGAGGGCTGTGCAAGGGCACTTTGGGGGGATTCTCTGGGACAGCGTGCTAAGACCTGCCCACACATCATTAGGACAGTGATTCTGCGACAGCATGCCCACTGACACGGGATTAGAAGCCTGCCTCCTGAGCCCTGACAGTATCATAATTAATAGCTTCTGCCCTCGGGCTGTTCGGAAGGGGGGGGGCTAGAAAGAGAGGGATGAATAATTCCTTGCCCTTCTCCCTCTAGACTATTCAGAACAAAACTCATCCACGAGTCCTACTGAGGTGACTTTATGTTGATTCACAATTTGTTGGTTAGGCTTTGTGTCATAATTAAAGCAAGACCTCCTTGATTCAAAACTGGCTCCCTTCTTGGAACAGGGCAGGGGAGAGGAATGTTGCCCCCCAAGCTTGAGCCCTCCACCAATGAGCAAGGCTGGATCTTAGCAGAGAGAAGGTCACGGAGTAGACAAAGCTTAAAGATTATAGCCTTCTTAGGCATCCCTTTCTCATCTCCTCTCCAGCTAAGCCAGGGGCTTCTTCACAAGGTTCATGTTGTGGACCCCTTTGGCAGTCTCTAGAAGCCTATAGTTCCCTCCTTAGAAATAATATATTTAAATGAATAAAGTAAATGACAAAGGATGATGAAGGAAATTAATTCTGTGAAGTACTATTAAATATATGTGTATATGTGAGTGTATATATATATGTATATAGAGAGAGACATACATCTATATAAATACATATCTATACACATACATATATCTATATTGAGAGAGAGAAAATTCACAGATAAGAAGTTAAGAATTCCTGATCTAAGGCAACCCCCTTATTTACAGATGAAGAAACTGTTCCCGAGAGGAGGAGTTATTTGTCCAAGGTCCCATGGTTAGGAAATGGTAGAACCAGAATTCAAACTTAGGATTGTTTTACTCTTTAAAATATAAAGCCAAAGAAACAACTGCCCTTTAAAGAAGCTGAAGATGATAAGCTTGGGAATGTCCAGAGTGGTGAAAGGCCCTAAGTTTATGGCCTATGAGGAAACAGTGGAGCAAAATGAGAGGAGAGAAGCCAAGGACACAAGATGGCGGTGTTCAGTTACCTGAAGGGCCTTCACATGGAGGGATCGGAATTGCTCTGATTGACCTCAGGAGGCAGAAACGAGGAACAATGGGTGGACAAACTTAGGCTTCATAGGGGAATGCCTCAGTAGACAATAGGTTCCCCTTGCCTGGAAGAGTGTAAAGCAAAAATCAGATAACCAGGTTTCACAGTGTCGTAGAGAGATTTCTTTTTCCTTACCAGTTGAGCCAGATGTCATTAAAGACCTTCCCAACTCTAAAATTCTCTCTCTCCTTCTATCTATATCACTATTTTTTCTTGTGAAGGATAGAGCAGTAGAGAGTATTGTAGTTCTTTCATCATCTTTGTAGAAAACAAGCTTTCTTTCTCCTGACCTCTTCCCCTTCCCCTGCCTCTCCCTGCTCATCATTCCCCTCCTTTACTAATAAAAATGACTCAGATTTATATGACGCATTATTGAGTATCTTCTATCTGACCAACACAGTGCTAGCCATATATGGAACACAAGGATGCATGACCTCAAGGAGCTAATTATCTAGTAGCAGGTAAAAGGAAGGTACCAAAGTAATGCTAATAAAAGGAGCTTTCTGATAAGCAATATAAGAAAAGTACCATGAGCTATGAGTTCAAACAAGAAGAAATCCCTTCCAGCTTTGGGGACAGGAACATGAAATCAGGGAAGGCTTGAGGAGGAAATAGGAAGAGAAAGGCATCTGATCTGGACTTTAACAATGAGCAGAATTTCATCAGACACAGATGATAAGAAGGGTTTAGGGAAGGGAAGAAACATTTATTAAACACCTACTGTGTGCCAGGCAAAAACAAGGTGTGGAGGCAAAAAAAAAAAAAAACAAAGGTCATGTATAAAGAATAGCAAGTCTGTTAGGATATTGTAAGGATGTAAATATAAACAAGATTGGAATGATATTGTAGAGGGCCTTGATGTCAGAACCATATTTTATTGATAGTCAACAGAGAGTCATTGAGGGATTTTGAATAGGAGAGAAATATGGTCAGAGCCATGTTTCAAGAAGTACATATTGCCTTGAACATAATAGGTGTTTAATAAATATTTGTTGAAAGGAAAATTATATGAAACGGTGATGAATGGGACAGATTGGATGTGGGGGGAACTACAAGTGGGAAAGACCAGCCAGTCAAGAAACTGGTGAGTGGAGACAACTTCTAGAAGGGAGTTGGGTGGGGTAGCAGCATTAATATAAGGCTAAGGGAGACCCGAGCATATGTGTAAGCATGGAATGAGAAAGCAGTCAATTAATTGAAGACTGATACTGTTGGGGAGAGGAGGAAAGGGGAGATAATAATTGATGGGACAAAGTTCAAGGAAACTGAGGTAAAGGGGTGAAATTCACTGCTCAAAGAAGTCTTCTAGTAAATGTTATCTTTCAGAAGTGGCATGAAAGAGGAGAGTAGGGGAGAAAATACTAAAAGATACTAAGGTATGAGAAGGGAATTGGAAAGATTCACAATCTCGGGAATGTCGGAATCAAGCATTACCCATTCAGAGTGAGTGAGGAACAGGGGATGAGTTGGGGGCCTCAGGAAAAAAGAAGGCTTTTAGAACAACCACTCTGGAGAATCCAAGTATGAATGTTTACATCCATTCAGTTCCTCTTCCCAATGTTGGTAGTATTAGCACCAAGAGGCTTTTAATTCACACTTTCTGACCTGCATAACAGTCAACATTGATGCCATGCACCCAGTGGGCACTCAGATACTGCTAACTGATGATGCCAGCTTTCTAATCTTTTTTATTATCAGGACTCTCTATCGTATCTCCATCCTGGGCTAGCTTTTCTCCTTAACATTTCCTGAAAATGAATTCTCATTGGTCATGAATTTGGTTGGGCTACTTTCCAATGGTCAGCCTGAAAAATGATGCTTTGTTGAATTTCTTCTTTTATGATCAACTCTGAGATGTGGCCCAACACTTGTCCTTTGTTGAGGGGACACTTAGCTCCTAAGCTCTTCTAGGTACAAGAGTGAGGGCCATCAAAGGAAATTATTCTACTGAACTGATAACACCCATGTATCCCTTCCAAATAATCAGTTTCTAACCAATTTTTCCTGTCATGGTGAGGGAAGAAGTGAAATTTTATAACTGCAGCTGTGAATGTTTTGGACCATTGCTTGCCACCAATAATGTTGAAGAGGCTTGTAAACGGAAAGAGAGGAAAATGCTAGCTCAGAAACATATCTGCAAAACTGGCTCTAAATATAATATTTTTCAAAGTTTATAGGCTAGGAGAAAGTATTTTAATAACTATGAAAACCACACAAAAGTGCTTAGGCTTTCTAAACTGACTTAGGATTCAAACTAAAATATGACAGAAATTTGTTTTCCAGGACTATTAGGCTGTGTCCAATTTCTCCCCATCTGGTATTTCACCTTTTCAATCTGGGATCCTATGAAACATTGAGGAGAAAATTCAGACTTGGCCTAACGACTCAAGTATGCAATCATCGCTGATTGTCAGGATTAAGCCAGAGATGATGTCGAATGATACATGTTTATTTGTCTATAATTTCTTCGAGACAGAAAGGTACTTTTCTTTTCATGGATGGTAATTTCCACTTCTCTGTCCTAATAACTGCCTGAATCAGGCATCATGAATAGCACACTTCTATTTCTCCATTATTTTTATTCTCAATTTCCTCCTCACCTCATGTCTGTTCCATTTTCACCTCTCTCATCTTTTTCTCCAGTTTTTGCAAGTCCTTCCTAGATAGGATACTTTGTTATTTTCTTTCTTTCTCCCTTTTCAAAGTTAGTGTAGTCTTTATAGGCGAATATAACAGCTATTACTTATTTCATATCTAAGACACAGCACATCACACACATTATCAGTAGTGAACCTGTGATAAACCAGGACAACTACATTCTTATGTATGCAGCATTTCTGAATAGCAAATAATAGGAAATAAAAGCAGGAAATTGTATATGGTGCCAGGCGCTATCCTCGGTGCTAGAAATGAAACAATTCTTGCTTTTGAAGAGCTGCTTCTGCCAGGAAGAGACAATATACACAGAGAAGTCAAGAGAAAATATATACTAAAGATTTTCCACAAGGTAGAACAGATTCTAAGAGGAGATCTCTAAACAGACAAGGCAGCAGAGCCACGAGCTCTGCTACTAAACATCTACAGCTAGGCAGTGACGTTGTCTTTGTAGATTATGTGGCTAAGAGCCTAAAAAGGTTCAGAAATTTGTTTCTTTAACTCTTAAAAGAAAATTCCCAAGTGGACACTACCATTTTTAGTCACTGTGATCCTGAAGACTTCATTGGGCTTGGGGTGGTTGGCAACCATCAGAGGACCACACGTTCCTCCTCCCTTCTAAGGAGGCATTCAGAATTCATTCTTCTTATTTCAAAGCCATAAGAGGCCAAAGAAGATAGAGAAGAGACCAGTAATCATATGAACCAGTGAAAGTTGTTCTTTTAATTTTAAAACAATAAAAGCAGGATAAACTCCACAGTTTATAAAATATACATATATATACGTACATATATATATATGCTTCTAGGTGCATTTGCTCTTGGATGATGTTAAGTCCTAGGGAACAGAATATAGAAATGACCTTAATTTTTAACCCTCTGAAGTTCGCTCTTTACTAGTACAGATTTAATGGACTTGGTTAATGTAAAGACAGAAAAATGGATACCTCCAGGAAAAAAATTTTGATATTACTTATACTCTAAAGGATCCTTTCATTCAGTCACTCAGTAAATGATAACTCTCCAGGTTGCCTGCTGGTGGTTAACACATGACAAAAGAGAATTTAAAGTATCAAATCTCATGAAGAACCGAGAGGAGAAATCGTAACCATCTCAAAGTCCCATTAAGAATTTTAAAAATTCATTTCTGAAATGTTAATGCTCAGATCCTGAGTCTCACAATTGTTGCTTAAGCTGAGGATTCTCCTGATGTGATTTCTCACAGCACACCTGTCTCAGACTCCTGTCCTTTCTGACTTCCCTTGATTCCTAGCTGAAAGAGACCATCTATCAGTTTTACTGAGTTTACCCACTGTCAGAACCTGAAGGAAAAAAGAATCTCTGAGTTCAAAACAAAATCAAAACCCAGAATACACAGGACCTCTAAATCTAGTGATAGGAAGGAAAAACTACAACCAAGCACAGGGTGCCTTGTGCTTGATCACAATCTTCACGACGCTCAGTTGGCCCTCTGCAGAGAGGTTGTCTACAAGCATGAACCATTATCATGCAGCGTCATATTTCCTAAAGACAGTGTTATACTCTATTATACTACAGAGCCATCACTTAGGATCATAGGACTGTAAATTTGGAGATGGAAGAGACCACAGAGATCAGAACTAACCCTCCCAACTTACAGGAAAACAAGTCCAGAAAGGGCTGCCTGAGGTCATGCAGGTGGTCAGATCTGAGCCCAGGTCCTCCAATTACAAATCTTCCCCACTATGTAACAATTGTAGGAATCTCAACGTTTCTGGCAAGGTAATAAACCTATAAGAAACCCATAAAGCAATATGCTATATTCTTTAGGGTTGGATGGGAGAGGAAAGGTTCTTAGGTAATTGGGAGGGGTCTGAATAAATACAATACATTAATTTTAGTTTTTGTTCAGTTGTTTTGATTGTGGCTGACTCTCTGTGACCCCATTTGGGGTTTTCTGGGCAAAGATACTGGAGAGGTTCGCTGTTTCCTTCTCCATCTTATTTTCAAGATAAGGAAACTGAGGAAAACAGAGGTAAGTGACTAGTACAGGGTGACACAGCCAGTAAGTGTCTGAGGCCTCATTTGAACCCAGGAAACGAGTTTTCATGAATCCAGGACTGGCATTCTGTGCACTACAGCTCCACCTAGAGGGCACTTGCCTTTTCTTTCTTTTTTAAAAGGTGCTTTCATGTTAACCCATTAATTTTTAAATTAATGAGGATAGTAGCATAAGAGTTTGGAAGAAATGAAAGTATAGCATATATAAGTAGCAGGAAATAGTGGCTAGAAAACTAAGACCTGGGTTCAGGACTTGCCCTCTGTCACATACTAGCTGTGTGACCCTGGACAAGTCACTTAACTTTTCCATGTTCTAGGCAACTAAGACTAAATCACAGAGGAGGTGCCAACATGCACTGGCAGAGGAAATTCCTCACTGGGAGCTGCCTGTGACATGTCTTTCCCTTTTAAACGTTAAGTACTTTCATGTTAGGACTGCCTGATGCGTTCATGTTTAGCAGCTTTTACAAAGAAATATTTACTTCGAAAAAGCATAAAACAAATATACAAATAGCTTAGATCAGTTCCTCTTGGCAAGAAGTCTAGGTCAGTTTAAATGCAAAAGAAATGCAACATGAACATTTCTTCTAGGCACTGGCAATTTATTAATTTTTAAATCAATAAGGGTAGTCTTGTTTGAAGAAATTTGACTATTGCTTATGCAGGCAGCTAAGTGGCTTGGTGGAGAGAACACCAGCCTTGGAGTCAGAAAAGCCTCCGGCAGTTATTAGCAGTATGATCCTGGGCAAGTCCCTTAACCTCGTCTTCCTCAGTTTCCTCACCTATAAAACAGAGGTAGTAACAACACCTGCCTCCAAGGTTGGTTGTGTGATAACATGTGAGACACTTTGTAAACCTTTGAGTACTATATAAATACTATTAGACCAATGAAATCAAAGGTCTGGCCCTGTCCCCATCATGTAGAAACATGTACATGTATATGGGCTGACCATTTGTATCTTGTTTGCTGCTCAATGGTATGTATACATATAATACTCCAGTCTTCAACCATTCGATCCACCAGTCCTGTTTACTGTAAGGGACCAAAATGCAGAGTATTTTTTTAATAAAAATTAAGAGAAAAATCAGCAGCATCCCTTAGGAGACTGTTTGCTGTCTTGCACAGGCCAGATGAATGACTGCATCAGCCTCCATACCCACACTCTGCCCATACAGAGCTCTCCCTGAACAGCACGGATTCCAGCTCCCCACTGGAACCAGCATCACAAAATGTCAGAGTTGGAAAAGATCGCAAAGGCTGTCTTCTAGTCCAGTCTATTACCTGGAAAAGATTCCCCTTTAAAACCTATGCAAAGGACGGCGAGGTGGTGCAGCGGAGAGAACACTGGCCCTGGAGTCAGTTCAAATACAGCCTCAGACACTTCCTGGCTGTGTGACCCTGGGCAAGTCACTTCACCCCAATTGTCTTCAAAAATAAAATAAAAGTTATTCAACAAAGATGAGGGGGGCGACTAGGTGGTGCAGTGAATAGAGCACTGGCCCTGGAACTCGAGTTCAAATCCGGCTTCAGACACTTAACACTTACTAGCTGTGTGACCTTGGACAAGTCACTTAACCCTAATTGCCTGCCATCCCTCCGTCCAAAAAGCAAAAAACAAACAAACAAAGATGAGAGACCTCTAGGGAGGAGAAGGCCACACCCTCCAGAGGTAGCCCTCATTATCCTAGGATGTGAAGACCAAACTTGCCTCTTTGCCATATCATCCTGCTGCTCCAAGGTCTGCCTCCTGGGGCCAAGAGGGAAAAGCCTCAGCCCTTCCTTTTAGATAAGGGAAAATAGCTCTCACATTCTCCCTGAGTCTTCTGTTCTCTGGGCTAAAACCCAACAGTTCCTTTAACTGATCTACAGATGGGATCATCTCTTGGCCTCTTGCCACCCTGATGGCCCTTCTGTGGATGCTCTTCCAAAAGGCGGCCCCCAGAGCTGAACATAACACCACAGTTATGGTCTGAGCGGCCAAGCCATCCCTCCTAACGCTCAGCTGCTGCACCCATCAGTGTGCCACATCACCTTTGTCTCCTTGGCTGACACAGAACACACCTAACTCATATTAAACTTGGTGTGTCCTAAAATCTCCATATATCTTTTTTAGGAAAAAAAAAAGTCTTGCCTAACCTCGCCCCCCTCAGACAAAACCTCTGAATGTAATTTCTTGAAGCTAGATATGACCCTTCACATTTCTCCACATTAAATTTCATCTTGTTAGAGTTAGCCCAATGGTCTTGCCTGCCAAGATCATGTGTCTCTTCCCCCTTCCACTTATACTGCAAGCTCCTTGAAGGCAGGGGCATCTCTCTCTTTTGTACTTCTATCCCTAGCTCTTAGCACACTTCCTGACACACAGTGGTAGTTACTGTTTATTTATTGTCTGACTGGCACACATAGGAGGCTTAGCCTCGGCAACAAGAGATACCTCCTTGTCAGAGACAGGGGGGAAAGGAGGGAAGAGGGAGGGGTGATGGCAAGGGATTTTGAGATTAGAAGTGGGAGCTCACATTGAATGACCTCAGTTTTCTTGGTAAAATGTTGAGATTTTTTTTTGCTTTTTTGGAGGGGTAGAGGTAGAGCACTTTTGTGACTTGCCCAAGGTCACATGGCTAGTTTTGTTAAGTGCCTGAGGTCGGATATGAACTCAGGTCCTCCTGACTCCAGCACTGGTGTTCTATTCATTGCGCCTCCTAGCCACCCACAAAATGTTGAGATCTTTAGATAAAAGAAGATAGAAAGTATGGGAGACTTGAGGAAAGAAGAAAATATTTGGGAAAGTTTTTGGAGAGGGGGAGAGAGGAGGGGGAGGAGGGGGAGGGTAGAGGGGAGTGGGAGAGAGAGAGGGGGAGGGGGGGGGAGGGGGGGAGGGAGGGAAGGAGGGAGGGACAGAGAGAATCATTTAGGGAG
>NW_027185852.1:12862682-12871803 GCF_028583685.1 Petaurus breviceps papuanus
GGGGAGGGGGAGGGAGAGGGGGAGGGAGGGAAGGAGGGAGGGACAGAGAGAATCATTTAGGGAGGAATTAGTGAGGACCCAAGTAAAGCTGGTTAACAACATGTTTAGGACCCAAACAACATTCCTTCAGCAGCATGAGTAAGAGCAGAGGAGGCAGATGACAGGTTTGTCAAGGGACAGGGCAAGGGGACAAGGGATTTCAGCAGAGGCCAGGGTAAAGGTGAATTTGCTAACTGTGGGGTAAAGACTGGAGAGGAAGGGAAGTCAGAGAAAAAGCAAAGAAATAGCTCGAGGAAGTACTGAGGGGTGGAAAGATCAGGAGTTTCAAGGGTTAAGAATGGATTTAGGAGGAGTGAGGTACATGAAGAAGGGATGAGAGGAAGTTATGATCATATAATGCCAAGAGTTTTTCTTTAGGAAAGTAATGGTGAGATCTAGTGTGTGACCAATACTCCCATTTTACAGATGAGAAAACAGCCCCTCTAGGTTGTGACTTGTCCAAGGCCACATAAGCAAGTGCCAGAGGAAGGATTTGAACCCAGGTGCTCTGGCTGAAGAGTAACATTCTTTTTACTGTACCGCACCGAGAGGCTGAGGTTAACTCCCAGGTTAATAACCAGGTGACTGGAAAAGTGGTGGTGCCGTTGATAGAAACAGACATTCTGAAGAAGGGCTGCTTTCAGGAAAAATGATGAGTTCAAATTTGGACACGGGGTCATAGAACTAAAGCTGAAAAAGAAACTAGAAGCCTTCTAATCAAAAACCATCATCTAATAGATGAAAAAACCTAGACCCAGAAAGTAATTTGCTGAAGATCACACGTGTTACATTTGGGATGTGTATTGTGGACTGAACTAAAAATGCCCAGTAGTTGATGATTCAAGACCAGGGATCAGGAATGCACAGAGACCAGGGCATCAGCTGCAGAGTTGAGATCTGAACCTATGAGAGCTGAGGAGTCTTGCAGAGATTGCAGAGATACAGCTTTGAGGCATGGGGGCATAGATGCAGGTGCAGGGCATGGAGAGGAGACCAAAGACAGGTGGTAGAATAACCAAGCATTCACAAAACCCCCAAGGGCAGCAGGAGCATGTGGTCAGCAGTGTCCAAGGTAGCTGACATTCAGTTATCTATGGGACGGTACTAAAGACTAATGTCTTTAACAATATTTACTTCGAAAAAGCATAAAACAAATACACAAACAGCTTAGCTCAGTTCTTCTTGGCAAGAGGTCTGGGTCAGTTTAAATGCAAAAGAAATGCAACATAAACACTTCTTCTAGACATTGGCAATTTGTTAATTTTTAAATCAATAAGGGTAGTCTTGTTTGAAGAAATTCGACTATGGCTTATGTAGGCAGCTAAGTGGCTTGGTGGAGAGAACCCCAGCCTTGGAGTCAGTCAGAAAAGCCTGAGTTCAAACCCTGCCTCAGGCAGTTATTAGCAGTATGACTCTGGGCAAGTATATGTGTATATTAGTGGAATGGCTTTGCTCACACTGCAGTGTTATCTGTTTCTAAACCCCTATGCAGACTTTTCATCCTCTTTCTCCTCCTTCTCACTATACAGTCATAGGCACTTTTTAATGGAGAAATTGTAAAATCAGTCCCAGTCGTCCTAAGATATTTTGATGAGTTTCATGAGTTTACTGCTGAGGACTGTGACCAGATCAGCCACGATACAACAAAAAAGCAATGAACTTGGAGGGGATGTTAAAATGGAGGATCACATCATTTACAACCTCAAAATACAAGAAGGGCTTAATCCATAGTAACTGTGGTCAATTCGGGGTGTTGTCCTTTAGAAAGAGCTTTGATAAATGAAGAATGTCCAGAGCAGGACAAGCAGAATTGCAAAGAGCTTTGAGGCCAGTCCAAATGAGAACACAGAAGGAAATGTGGTTGTTTGGCCTGCGATGGCTGCCTTCGAGGACTTTTTAGGCCCTGATGTGGAGCAGGGATAAGTCTTCTTCAGTTTGGTGTCAGAAAGCAGGAAAGACTGAGAAGTGATGGGAAGAAATTCAAAAGGCTCAAATTTAAAAAAAAAAAGTTTTCTAATAATTAGAGCAATCTAAAATGTAATCGTGGAATTTTTAGAGTTAGAAGGCCCCAAATGACCATTTAGTCCAACCCAACCCCAACATACCACACTTGACAAATGGTCATCAAGCTTTTGCTTAAAGTCTTCTCCCAGAGGAGGAATGGGCTGCTTCAAGGTGTGTTGGGTCCCCCTCCAGGAGACGCCCCAGGACAGGTTGGACAACCACTGGCTGGGTTGTAGTAATGAAGATTCCTTTTTGTGTTAAATGAGACGGCTACCCAAGTCCCTCCCAGCTCTGAAATTCTATGGTTCTTCGGTCTAATTTCCTGGGATATTAGAATGTGTTCTTGATTGCAATAAACCATCTCCACTTCAAAATGCTGCACTGGTCTTACTAGAAAGCATTCCACCCCACACAGTCAGCGTTCCAGCTATTGTAGACTGGCAAGTCGCCTTTGTGATAAAAGGCAATGACTTCAGAAGACACACAAGCACCTTTACAAATACACCACCTTTTCCACTGAGCCATGGAAGCTCAATAAAAAAGTTAATATTTTGCTTGTAGAGCAATAATACTATTTGCCTTTATTACAAATCAACAGGATTCATTTGAGAAATGATTCTCTCAAATGAAAGGACTAAAATAATCCCAACATTAAAAGCAAAGCAAAGGCATTTAATGGTCTCACATCTTTATTAATGCATTTGTTTTACAATCCTGGCTCCATAATAGCTCTGGTACTTTTAAATCACAAATTTGCTCTTAGAGAAAGCATACTACAACTTAAGGAAGATTTACCTCGTAGACAGCCGCGGTGACTGAACACCCGCACTAATGCATGCTGATTTGCAGTCACAGCAAAGAGACTGGAGGGTGGACAGCTCCCAAACAAGGATATTGACTGGCTTCCCCCCTCCAGGTGTTCAGCCTAGGTCATAGCTACGGCAGCACAAGGAGAGTCTTAAAAAAATTACATGTTGAGACAGGAAACAAACATCGTTCCCAGGTAATAATTGCCTTTATCTGGCTTGATTGGTTGCAGTTAATATTAATAACATCAGCTTTAAAAAATGTGGGGAAAGCCAATACTTCATAGTCACTTTTCATAAGAAGGTTCCATGTTAAGCTCAAGGAGCAGCCATTATGAAATCGTGCTGCTAAGTAGTATCTTAACTCACAATTCTGCCGATATAATTGCACCCATTACAGTGAGTAATTGCTATCCAAACTGAACCAGGAACACCTGGATGGACCCTTTGGTTGTGTTAACATGTGGAGGGGAAGGCTAGGTGGCATTAGGGGTTAATTGTCCATCAGCAACACAAGTTCAAATCTTGGATGGCGTTTACTGGCCTCAGGCTCCAGGATCACAGATGGACAAAACAAAACCCCCAGGCTGCTCACAGTAAATGGGTCCGAGATCTACGGGACTGTGGGGGATTCATTCAGAAAACATGTACACAGATCATCCACTGCCACTCAGCAATGTCAGCCGGGACTTCCAGACTTTCATTAGCAAAAAAGAGTCTTCCAATCAGTCGCTTTCAGAAACATACACATCTTCAAAAATGTATATTCTCAAATGCTCTTTTGTGAAAGAATGTAAAAAAATCACTAAAATATTTACAAAAATAGATCAGTTTCTGTGTTGTAGGTTTCTCTTATTTTTTTTCTTTATTTTCAAAGAAGTGTTCTGAACAACTACAAATACTCCGATGCAAAATGTCCTCAGAGCAAAACAAACTCTTCTGCGCTAAATCTTTTCAATCTTTTCTTTTCATCTTCTGAGAAAAGGTCTTCTTCATTGGTTGGAGTGGAGGTAAAATCATAGTCTCTGGCATGACCCTTGACAAAAGTAAATAAAGGGTATTTCTCTCTGGAGGAGGCTTTCAGTACCTGCAAAAAAACCACAGAGAACACATCCTTAATCAGGAGAGAATCAAGCAGTTGGGCCTCATGGTGGACAGGAAGGCTGTTATGGCCTCCCTCCTGGGGTCACTGTAAGGAAATCCCTTTGTCAATGAATGGTTGTTTAATGCCTGTCATAAGGGAGTAGATTATAACAGACACACTTCCTCTTCTCTGTGCATGCAGATGGTCACCTAAAGTCATCCTATACAGACCGCCCCCTACTGAGGCATGCATCACTTGGACAGCAGTTTTGTACTTCCTAGAATTTGTTTTTAACTGTTCACAACTCGAGTGGCCTACGACTATCACCTACCCACCTTAGAAATAGTCATTAAATGATTCAGCAGCTCCTTCTAAGTTAAACCAAATTCCATTAGAAAAATCAATCAACTTTCATGAGCATATGAGGTAAGATTTGAATTAAGACTAACTGTCAAAGCCCAATTAACAACAGAAAACATGCTCTCTCCTGAAACAAAGGTTCTGCACGGGTTTCCTGTAAAGGAGAAAAGGGTGTTGAAAACAAACTGACTATGATCACCTCAACTGTAATTTATTAAAAAAAAAAAAGAGAGAGACCACTTCAGTGGATAAAATGAAAGCCCCTAAGATGTCAATATTCTACTTGGAGGGCCCTCAACAATGTTTTTTAATTGTATTTACTATTCCCTTTCAAATATAATTACACATATGTGTAGTGCAACATACATATGTAATCCATAATTTTAAGAAAAAGAATTTGGATGAGATCAATGAAATGCTAAGACACCCAAATAGAAATTTAGGCAATGTGCTATTTAGAAAACCATCAAGTGTTGTGAAATCAAACTGGAAATACAACTTTTTAGAATGCTTTTCTATTTTACACTTTCATTTAATCTATTTTAATTACATCCTACCAAAAGAAAGAGGGAAGGGGAAGAAAACAAAGACAAAGACCAGAAACGTACAGAAGTTTGAGAAATAAGAAAGTGAGGACAGCAGATGAAAGTACCCATGACTAATCAAAGATTTTCCCCCTCCTGGCCACTGATTCCAAGGACATGCCTGGGATTCTGCCCAAAGTTATTGCCATTTTATGAACATTTCATGGCATTGATAAAAATCCAGTACCTAATGGGCAGGTGTCCATATCATTTGTTCAGAGACAGTCAGGGGGAAGGCCAGTAATAATCAATGCTTATGGGATTTTTTTCAAGTTCAGGAAAAGTCTCTGGCTCACGAGTATAATTTCTAAGTCTGGGAGAGCTTACGGTACATGCACAGGGTCACACAGCAAATGAGGACGGAGGCAGGCTTGGATTCGGGCGTTTCTGCCTCCAAGTCTAGCACTATCCACTCGGCCCTCTCCTCTGGGGACTCTCACTTGGTCCTTCCCAGCATGTCCTTTCAGAAGTCCACAGGATACTCTAGAAGTGGTCTGAGCAGGACCCTCATCCTGGGCCCCACACTTCTATAAATCTCGTCACCTCTTCTGGCCCCCATCTCATATTACTCTGCACACAACCAAGACAGCCAGGCCTCTTTCAGATGAAATGCTGTACCCAAGAATCAAACGTGTTCCCCACCACAGCCCACCACACTGCCAAGGGCAGCCCAAATCAGATGAAAATAACATCAGGAAATTTTTAACCAACTAACTCAAACTACGAGAGATGAAGTGACCATGCGGCCTGTGGGGGCCATCCCTTCTGTCTCACTTGACCAGCCCTGCTCTAGCTCACATCTCCATGGCTTGTCCACCGGAAGAACACACGGTCTCAGAAATCCAATGACAGCCCCGTTATTCTAGAATACAGTGCTCAACCACTATGTTCCCCTGAATGCAGATTCCTGCTCCCCAGAAGGAGTCTTATTCCTATAAATCAAGTTGTGTTTCCCTGTTGGCCAACATCAGAATTTCAACAAGCTTCCATTGCCAGAGGATTCGAAGGCTCTTTGCTTGATGCTCCTTCACCTCGGGGAGCTTGGATGCTGGCTAACAGAACATACCATCACAGGAAATCTTTTTTGTTGTAAATAATTACCCTAGGATTCATCTGTTTTGTTGTAAAGTTTGACTTTCCTCTGCGCATTTTCTTAAAGGAGGCAATAGGATGCAAAGAAGGATGTGGGATTAGGGGTCATGAGGCCTAGCTTCTGGGCCTGCCTCACCCACTGCCCTTCTAGGTGACTTGGGGACAATCTCCATTTCCCTCTGCCCCACTTTCCTCAACTGAATAATAAAACCTACTCTAACAGAATCTAGATTCTAGAGAGATAGCTAGCAAAAAAAATCACCCATGACGGTCCAGTAAAGCCTGCAGAATAAGGATGGCCCAGAAAGAACTAACGGACAGAGTTCTAAGTCAGAGAAAGCCTGAAAACAAACTGACAAACCCCCCAACTACAAAAACAACCACAAGCACACCCTATCTGTAGGAAATGGCTCAGGTGGGGAGTGAGGGGGGAGGAGGCAATGCTGAGACATGTGAAGGTGGCCAGCAGCACACCAAGGCATGTCCCAAGTCCACCGGGCCAGGGCCCAGGCCCCCAGATTATTCTCGCCCCGTGGGGAAGGTGATTCCACCTCTCCACTCCACCTCCACAAAGGTTTTGTTCAAAATCTGTAACAAGCTTCTCTTAACGCCACCCCAAAGATCTCTGCAAGCAGTACTCAATGACTCAGACCTACTCTTCCAACTCCTTGCATTGATCAATTAGTGAAACCCAGGCAGGCAAACTGTCTTTTTTAATATGACCTGCAGTCGACAATCCCCGGGGCAAAGGCCCTCGGCCACCTTCAGGGCCAGCCCTGGGGCTGTTTGACAGCAACGCTGAGCTGGCTCTCTCCAGGTCTCTCAGGGCCTCTCCGGGTCTGGCATCCAGCTTTTGGTAAAGCTCTTATTTGAGGTGGGGCCACAGCCTGAAAAGCAGCTTGGAGATGAGCCCAAGGTCTCCATGTGAAAATGTCTCATTATTATGGTAAGTCCTAGAAAGACTCTTGCCTTACTCAGGATACACACACAGTCGTTTAAAATGAAAAATCTCCCTTCTCTGGTCAGTCATGTGGCAGCTATACCATGTGGCCACGTCAGGGCCTCTCCGAATTAAATGAAAGCTAGACGGGTATGAGCCGGAGAGTCCCAGAGGCGGCTCCATTTCTCCAGCACTCTGGAGTTTAGAAAGCCATTGCCTTTCCACAACCCCGAGTCAGACAAAACAAGCATGCATCTCGCAGTTTTACCCTTTCTCAGTAACATGATGAACCAAACCTGTGTATTTCTATTTGAAAAGCACGTATGAGACTATGGTGGGGTGCAGTGAGGAGAGACAACTTGGAGTCAGAAGAGATGGCTCAGGGAGCCTGCTTCATCATTTGAGTGGATGGGGCCAGGGAGACAGGGAGACATGAGTTCAAATCCTGCCTCAGATACCAACCACTGTGTGACCATAGAGAAGTCACTTAGCCTCTCTGCGTAAAACAGGAATAATAACAACACCCACATGCTAGTGTTGTCATAATCAAACCAGATGCACATAACGCTCTGTGTGAACCTTAAAGCACCACACAAGTGTTCACTATTAGTATTACTGTTTACAGCCTGACTGTGGGGAACTCACTTAACATCAATGAGCCTCCGTTTTCTCATCTGTAAAATGACAAAATCTGACAAGATCAACTCTACAGTCCAGCTCTAAATATAGGAAAAACATGAGCTGAAACCCCAAATAAGTGAGAGACGGTCCAGTGGTCAGGGCTGACCACTGACTCCAACCCTGAGCTTCTGATTCAACGTGCTGCTCCACACTGGGACCTCAGCTGTTTTCCACATTGAATTTCAGCAATTTCATCACTCTAGAGAGAGATTTAAGCTTTCTCTTTCTTTGCTGTCTAGCCCTTTACTCTTAAAACTCTCTTCTTAATATATAGTTTCAATGATACACTTTGATGCTGTTATTTCTTAAATTTGTAAGAGTAGATTTATTATCAAAATGATACATTTTTATCACATATTCTTTACAACATATCTTTGGAGAACAGGGTTGGCAAGTAAAATCTAAAGATTTATAGATGAGGAATCAGGATCCCTGAAGTAAAATCACTCACTCAAAAGCCACACAGTTAATTAGTAGTAAAGAGGTGACCAGAATGACCCATTTTGTTCAACCGCCATCACCTCCAGAATACTGTACTTTCCACAGTACCAGGCCAGCCTACACCAGAGCTGCAGCCAGCATGAAACCATTCAAACACACCATGTTATTACCACCCACTTACCCTCTGACCCCTCGCAATGTGGATTTTGCCTCCATCATTCCTCTGAGGTGATTGTAATCAAAATCTTAAATCACTGAAATCAACAAATTTTTCAGTCCTCACTCACAAGATCATAGGATTTTGGAGTTGGACAAGACCCCACAGACCTAAGAAAATGGAGGACCAAAAGGCGCCATCCTTTCTCAGGACTTTCTCAAAATGTCAGGTAAAGCTAGACGAGGGAGCCCCCAAAGAGCCTAAGCAAGGCCTCTGGGTGAGCAGACACTCAGATACATCCTAAGAAAATGGGTCTGTGGCACAGGAAAGCTCATGGACAGGGAAGACAAAGGAAGAAGCCAGCAAGATGAGCCCAGCTGTGAGAGCCGCTCAAAGTCCGCACACAGAACTATCACTAGGGTGCTGTGTGTGCTCTGGGCAAGCTGAGCTGCCCAGAGGAAGGCGAGAGAATAGAGAAAGGTCTGGGGGAAATGCCACAGGCAGCATGACTGAGGAAGCCAACACTCTAGTATGGACAAGGGAAAAACTAAGGAACTCGGCCACTGTCTGCACGGGCCTCGAAGGGGGCACATGGAAGATGGAGCAGCCTTGTCCTAGCCTACTCCAGAGGACCAATGGGGAAAACCAACTTGGCCCTCCCAGGAGAACTCTGCAGTCACCTCCTGGACAATGGCAGACCCACCGTGTCAGGACGGAGGGAGCTCGAAGTCACCCACCGTGTCAGGACGGAGGGAGCTCGAAGTCACTGACCGCATCAGGACGGAGGGAGCTCGAAGTCACTGACCGTGTCAGGACGGAGGGAGCTCGAAGTCACTGACCGCGTCAGGACGGAGGGATGGAAGGAGCTCGAAGTCACTGACCGCATCAGGACAGAGGGAGCTCGAAGTCACTGACCGCGTCAGGACGGAGGGA
>NW_027185852.1:12871813-12915784 GCF_028583685.1 Petaurus breviceps papuanus
GAGGGAGCTCGAAGTCACTGACCGCGTCAGGACGGAGGGAGCTCGAAGTCACTGACCGCGTCAGGACGGAGGGAGCTCGAAGTCACTCTCAGTATTCACACGGAGGCCGGGGAGCATCTGTTCAGAATGCTCGGGATCCCCACGTTGCACAAGAGATCACACTCCATGGCCTGAGCAACCTTTCACCTGTACGATCCTCCAGAAACATGGGTCACATGGGACATTGTTCAAACCCTGATCCGTTCTATTGATCAACAGGTGATCAATCACAAACTTCCACTTCCTAGTTATGAATATCTAGTCTCAAACTCAAGTACAAATGAGTCAATAATTATACCATGCAAAGTAAAATTATTCTGCATTGTAAAATAAATGCGACTAGTCTGAGAACAAGTGAAATATGTATGAAACACCCTAAGTTCCATAGTAAAAAAAAAAACAAAGCAAGTTCCCTTCCAAGGCCAATTGTTAAACATCAGAGTATTTACACGGTCATTAACCTTAAGGAGCTTGTTGTGTAATGAAGGACAAAGGACAAAAAGGGAGAGCTATTTAAGAGACAGGAAATGCTGTCTTTGGGGCCTGTGCTGCCCATGTGAAAGCACCTTAGGATGAACTCCCTCTCTCACTCTCAGTGATAAAATTCCTGTGTTATAAACAGCAGAGATCTGAGGAGATGGAATCCAGCCTGGAACAGCAAGTTTGGAACAGGAGCAGGTATAGGGAAGCTCAAAACTCAGATGGGAAGGGACGAGGGTGGAAAGCATGGGAGAGAAGGTACAAGGGACGAGGGCAGAGAGCATGGGAGAGAAGGTGGAAGGGACGAGGGTGGAAAACATGGGAGAGAAGGTGGGAGGGACGAGGGTGGAGAACATGGGAGAGAAGGTGGGAGGGACGAGGGTGGAGAACTTGGGAGAGAAGGTGGGAGGGATGGAGGTGGAGAACATGGGAGAGAAGGTGGGAGGGATGGAGGTGGAGGGCATGGGAGAGAAGGTGGAAGGGATAAGGGTGGAAAACATGGGAGAGAAGGTGGAAGGGACAAGGGTGAACATGGGAGAGAAGGTGGAAGGGACGGAGGTGGAGAGGATGGGAGAGAAGGTGCAAGGAGGACGAGACCAAGGGCGGTGGCCGTAGAAGGGCCAGGAGGCAGCACCATGGCTTGTGCCCTCTCCATCCCATCACTTTTCTGCCTCTGTTGCACCCACCCTGTGGAATGCTGACTCCTGCACGGCAGGGATGATTTCATTTTTTGTCCTTGTATGCCCGGCACCTCACACAAAGTAGATGCTGAATTGAACTGACCCAGGCCAGGGAACTGGACTATGAATCCCCAAAGCTGCAGAAGGCTGGCCTCCTGAGGAGGGACATCCCTCTGGGGCACTGGATCCAAACAGAGCAGCAAAGTTCTACATGTGCCCCTGGACCAAACCGAAGGATGGATAACACGTTGGAAGACACACTGGGAAACACCAAACCTCCTTCAGCTGAAGCTTCCCCCGGAGGAGAAACCATCTCACCAGTGTGGCTTTTCCTTACATCGGAGCCAATCACGGCCCCGCCTTCTCATCCTGTACAACTCTGACAAAGCCAGACTCATGAATGGTCTCTGGGGTCTGCCTGACATGCTGGATCCTCGTCTCAGACTCTAACATTACACGAATGCTGCTATATGCCTCTTGCTTCCCTCTGCCATCCCACATTCTTGTTTCTATGATCATGCTTCATTTAAGGTCTATTTCAGCAGCTTCTTCATTGCCAGTACACTACATCCTAGAAATGACCACAGGACACTGTCCGTTGCCTTTTGGGGAACCCACAAGTTTAATTCCTCAAAGATTATCCTATTCCATGATTTACGGTGTCACTGGAAGAATACTGGTATTAAAAAGATGGGTTTTATTTCAAGGATAAACTTTAGGTTATTGGGGGAAAATCCAAAATCAGACTCAATATCTTTTCTCCAAAACACTTCCCTCTTCCCAAATTCCCTATGACTGTGGAAAATCCAATCATCTCAATCCAACAGGTTCAGGGCTATGTTCAACTGCTCACCTCTCACTCTCCCCTCATAACCAATCAACGGACAAAGCTTATGGTTCCTACCCTTACAAGCTCTTACACAAGCCCACTCTCCGCTCACCCAGATGTCCCCATAGTTCAGGCCCTGATCATCTCTTGACATCTAATTGTCCTCCAGAGAGAGGAGGAGCTGCCAAAGTGCTTGTCGGTCTCCTCCCCTGCCCACCACACACACCCAAAAAGCTCCTGGGTAGCTCCCAGATCAAACACGACTAATCAGGCTCATTCCAAGACCTGCTCCATTCCACTGCCTTCCCTGTGCTCTACAAAGCTGGCCTGCCTGCTGCTCTGCTCAGTCTGCCATGGCTGCCCTTTACCCCTTCCTCACCTCCACCATCTGGTCCCCCTGACTTCCTTCAAGGCTCAGATCAAGCACCACCTTCCAGGAGGCTCCCCCTCCCCCAGCTGTTAGCACCTTCTCCCCTGAGGCTTCCTTCCATCTCCTCTGTATGGACTGTGTCTGGCCCAGATATGGTCCATGCTATGCCCTCCCTCATTAAGAGGTGAGCTCCTCAGGGGCAGGGGCTGCCAGCACCCTTCTTGAAATCACCAGCCTTGTACCACTTCCCAGCTACCCGCCGCCCCCCTGCAGCAGTTGTCTGAGACAGAAGGGCTTACAGACCAGCTCAACGAGTCGTCCACCCAACCGGCCATCATGACTTGCACAGTTGTCATGCATTTGGTTTTGCCTGTGTGGGTTGTTGGGCTGAATCTGTATGTGTCTGAGGATGTTATTTAGGAATCTCTGCAATATCCTGCAATCTTTGGCACTGAGCCCAATGTCCTCTGAAAACAGCACCATCCAGACCATCAGACTATAGAGGCAGATGAGGAGACTGAGGCTCAGAAGGGTCAGCTTATTTGCCCAAGATCATGCAGGCAATACCCTGGTGCTCTGACTCCAAGAGCCCTGCCCAGCACCCTTGGCTGCTCACGCCTCCCACGTGCACTTTCCTGTGACATCTTGTGTGACCTGAACATACACACGGCCACAAAAAGGAGGCCAAAGGCACCCAGAGACCCCTTGGGCCAGGACCTAACTCACTCTCAAAGTACAGAAACCGAGCTTCCAGAGCACCCTGAGGCTGGAAGAGAATCCTTTGTAAAATCCTACCAGAGGGGGCAGAGGGTAACGAATGTGACTGAGAACATAAAACTCCACAAAGCTGTAAGAGAAGCTTGTGACATGTCCAGTCCCATGAGTCCACGAGGATAGGAAGGCATGGACAATTCCAGGAAGGTCTGGGACAGTGAGGGGCCCAAAGTGATACCATGGACAGGTCACACTTGCAAACACCTGCAGGACCCTCCAGGTCAGCCCTGCCCCCAGAGACCCCCATGAGAGAGAGAGCTTTCTAGGGGGACCAGTGCCCTGGGGGGGTCTTGACTGCTCTTCCTCACATCAAACTGAAGCATGCTTTTCTGCCACACCCCCACTCCCCGCCCCCTACACCCAGTGCAGCCTCCAGGACCACAAAGAGGGAAGCTCTCGGGCTCCCCACAAATCACCTCCTCTTCCTTAATCATCCATCCACTGCTCCTTCGCCTGCTGCTCCTCTACCCAGGAGGGTAGAGATGTTCACAGGGCTGTCAAAGTCCTTCCTAAACACTGGAGCCAAAATGGTGCACAAGAGCCTGGGGCCAGGAAGAGCAGAATTCAAATATGGAACAGACACTTACTAGCTGTATGACCCTGGAAAAGTCACTTCACCTGTCTGCCTCAGTCTTTTCAGCTGTAGAAAGGGAACAATATTAGCAGCCACAAACAAGATGTGCTTAGTGCACATCATTGTTCAGTCGCATCTGACTCTGTGTGACCCAAGGACTTCTGTCCGTGGAGTTTTCTTAGCAAAGACATTGAAGCGGGGGCAGATAGGTGGCGCAGTGAATACAATACTGGTCCTGGAGTCAGGAGGACATGAGTTCAAATTTGACCTCAGACACTTAACACTTACTGGCCATGTGACCTTGGGTGAGTCACTTAACCCCAACTGCCCTTCCAAAAACAAAAGAAAGAAAAGAAAGATACTGGAGCTGTTTGCCATTTCCTTCTTCGGTGTGTCCCCATTTTACAGAAAAGGAACTGAGGCAAACAGGGGGGAGAACTTGCCCAGGGTCACACAGCGAGTGTCTGATACCAGATTTGAATTCAGATCTTCCTGACCCCAGGCCAGATGTTCTACCCACCGCACCACCGAGCTGCCCATGGATGACACAGAGTAGGCGCTGTATAAATGCTTGTTTTCTAAACCCCTCCCCCAGTCCCTATTAAATTTATTAAACTGTATCCAGTCCAGCTCACCTTCCCATTCTGGTTCTTCGGAGTCTTACTCTGTCAGAATCTAAAGCCCAATTCCTCCCCTCCTTGTGCCACCATGGAAGTGGGTGACTCATGACAAGCACACACCTAGCCTTTATCCAAGTCACTGGTGAGATGGCAAAGGGCGTCGTGACCAAGAACAGTCCGCGAAGGCTCTCCACCAGACTCCCCAATGGGCATCAAACCAGGCACTGTCACTCAGTGGTCAACTCTTTCAATCAGGCTTGAATCCACCTAACTGACATGCATACACAGCCCACACCTCTCCATTTTTTCCACAAAGAGAAGCATCTTAGATGTTATTGACAATCTACCAGAGTCCCCTTAACTAGCACCCAGTGACCCTGTCAAAAAGGCAGCTTTGCGAGCATGACTTCTTCTTGATGACGCCATGCTGAGTTTTGTGGTCTCAGATGTCATCTTCCAGATGCACACTGACAATCCCACGATAATAGAATCTAGAATTCCGCCGATAACCACAAGGCAACCTCACTGGGCTACAGTTTGCAAGGGCCATTCTCTTTTGAAAATCAGGGCAGCTGACCTCAGTCTTGTGTCTCCCCTCCCATTAGCAATCACACACACCCATGGAGGAATTTGTCTGGGCTAGTGGTTTGGGCTGGCTAAGTCATGGCTAGCTAAGTTCTCTAATTATATTCTCATTTATCTTGAGATTCAACTCTATGTTAATTACTTTTGTTTTGTTGTATGTTATAGCACAAGAACCTTTCTCCTGAACAGAGAAAACAGAAGCAAAATAAGAGTAGTTCTAGCTTCTCAAATGGTCTGCTACCAAAACCCCACACATCCAGAGCAGTAACCCAATGCACTGCAGGAATGGCCTGTTTCTGCAAGGTGGCGAGTTCCAACACCGGATACCTACATGCACAAACCTGATGACCACTCATCAAGCACTTTTGTGGAAAAGATCCCTGCTTAAAAGGAGTTTGGATCAGGTGACCTCTGGGGTATTTTCCAAGTCCTGAGATTCTGTGATTCTAGAACCACACGGATTACAAAATGTCTATTTTAAATTGTCAAATTATGACAATGAATTTTTAGTGTCATTACCAAAAGCCATTAATTACAATTTAACAATACTATTACTTAATGGAAGTTAGCTGTTCTAGAGAAAGTCTAACTTCCTTCAATAGAAGCCTTAATTTACTTTCTGCCTTTCTCCAAATGTCCCTACTAGCAATCATCAGCCCAAATGCATTAAAAGTAAGACATTCTCAACTGGTATGATGCTAAGAAGGTAATTTAAAATGTCCATTCCATTTGAGCCAAAGATCCCAAATAAGGCACATATTCCAAGGAGAGGAATAATTTTTTTTAAAAAGCTATATATGCCAAAAATGCTTATTGCTGTATTTTTGTAATAGCAAAAACTAGATATAAAATAGATACCTATTAATGGGAGAATGAATAAACAAAGTGTGGTATATGAATGAAATGGAATGTTCCTGGACTTTTAAGAACTACAGTTGAATAAAAAACAAAAACAATTATTACACACCTGGTAGGTGTAAAGCCCAGGAATAACAATGCAGAGAAGCAGGGGGAGAGTTGTCAGAACTGATGCTAAGTAGAATGAACAGAACCATGAGCCCACAGACACAGGTGTGAAATGAGCAGAGCCGTGTTTGATGCCCCAAAAAGAAACATGAAGATGCACTGCTCTCCCTCCTCGGCAGAGTAGAGGGTATGTGACAACACCCAAACGTCAGCCTGGCTGATGTGCTGGTCGTGCTGAACGAGGTTTTTGAATTATTTTTCATAAGGGATGGCTCTTCTGGAAAGGGTCATCCAGAAATCAAGGTGAGACCCTCCCCTCCACAAAGACCCCGGCTGCTCCCTCATGACAAAACCTCGAGCTGTGGGCCTTGCAGAGGCATCTCTGAGTCGAAGAGGAGAGGGCCACAGCACACGCTTGCTTCTTACTTGTTTCTACCCCAGAAATCAGACTAAGTGTGTTGGATGGTCTTAAAAGCACCCTCAACATGTTCTGTTGTGGAAGGATTGCACTTACCAGAAGTAGAGACTTTAAGCTGTCAAGGACCACAGAGGTCCAACCCCTCTCTTTACAGACCCAGACATGGAGGGGGAGAGAATGGGAGAGACTTGGGAGGGGTCCCCTAGGGAAGCAGCCAAGGGGAGGGTCAAGCCCAAGCCCTTAGGCTCTGCCTGCTGTGCCAGGACACCCCAATTAGGCAGTGTTTCACAGCTTTCAGAACCCTCTTACAAAAACTGTTTTTGATCCACACAACTCTCCTGCATGGTAAAGGCAACAGAGATTATGAGCCCCATTTTACAGGTGAAGAAACTGAGAATGAACAGGGGCCCGAGGTCACAGGCCTCGTAAGGGATGATGGACACACAGCCTCTGACCCAGGCCTTCTGAGGTCATGTCCAGGGCTCTCCTTATTTCATGTTACATTTACCAAGTGAGAATGGAATTTCCCAAAACGAGGGAGTGAATGGCAGCCACCAGGGGGCTCAGAGCACCGGGCCTGGAGTCCAAAAGGCTCAAATCTGGCCTCAGACTCTGGCCAAGTCACTTAACCCTGTTTACCTCATTTTCGTCATCTGTAAAAGAGGGATAACAATAATGCCTCCCTCCTCCTCCTTGGCTAGCTGTGTGGACAGAGGAGATCACATCTGGAAAGCACTTGGCAAACCCCAAGCACTACATAAATGCAGCCTGTATTATTATTACTATTACTAGCGAAGTGTTTCTGTCTGTTTCAGTGTCTGCTTTATAGTCTTATCAAGACCAAAAAAAAAGGTCCAATCCTGTTCACTAATAGTTTTAAAAAGAGGCTGTAGCGACCACTGTCAAATACTAGACGCCGGAACCAAGAAAATAGACATTTCCGCGCTCCTGGCCTGCCATGTTGAAAAAAGAGGCTGAAGGGGCAGACAACTGAAAAATGAAGCATAAGAGAAGGTTCTCACATATCTCATCTTCTCCTCTCCTCATTCATTTTTCTGTCACGGACCTGTTAAATTTCTTCTTTTACATGGCAGGTCATGTAAACTAAACATAACTTACAGGAAACTTCTGATTTAACTTTAGTCATTTGATTTTTCTCACTGCCGGGAAATGGGCTTGTATCCTCAGAGCCAATTTTCAGCTTAAAAATTAATTGGCAATAAAAATGAGTGAGAAGCTACTGACCACTGCGTCTAAGCTCAAATTTAAAAACACCATCGTGTCTTGTTTTTTAAAAAAGCCAAGCACAGACCTGGCATCACGTGACAATGGGGACGCTGGGTCTTAGGAGCCTTGGCTCCCACCAAGCTAATTCTCCTGATGCTTGGTGGCATAAGCAGTGGCCAGGAGAGCCTGGGAAAGGGGCCCCGGTCCTCTGAGAAACCGGGAAAATGCACAAGTGTGAAGGAAACGAGAAGGGTTCAGATCAACCTTCGAAATCCTTTAAAGGAAACAGATCCGGAAGTTCACTGGAAACCTACAATCCCACTTAGTCAGAATCCAAAAGGACCATTTTCTCTTTTAAAAACCAAAGGAGCAGTTGGACTAACAAGAAATAATGCGCAATTTGGCCTGATCAAATCCTTCATTAGTTCTTCCCTCTACCCCTAAGGGATTGCCCTTTTAAAACCCTCTTCAAGTAGAATGGAGGCCAATTGCCTGCACAAGGCAGCAGTCTGTAGGAGGATTTCTATTTCAACAGCGCCACCTAGCGACCCGCTGGCTCCCCAGTCAGTCACTCCAGGTGGCTGTCCTGGGCTCCACCTGAAGAAAAAAACCTTCTTTAGTCAGTATTTCTCTATTTGCTTTTTGTGATTCATCGCCAATTCTGTCAATATTATTTACACATATGTGCATGTGTGTGTATATATATATATATAAATACATACACACGTGTATTTGTGTACATATATACAGAGAGAGAGAACAGTTCCATGACAAACATTTTCCAAATGCACAGGCTGCCTCTTTTAACTAGTGACCCCTCAAAAACCCCATAATCCTTCACTTCTGCTGCTGCAGATGTAACCTGAATGGACGGGTCTCGAACAAATGTTAACTGTTACCTTCGTGATTTCTTCCGAAGCTCGCTCAAAGTCCTGGATGTTTCTACAGTAAAATCCCACGGTACAACTCGGGTCCATTTTTCTGAACGACATCTTTTTGGGAGAAGGACAATGAAATGACTGCAATGGAAGAAAAAATTCCTTTAGGAGATTAAAGCGACATTTTCTTCTTATGGGTTTTACATAATGGGAACCATCATCTGGACTGGTTAACAAGGGCCATGCTTCCTGTTTCTCGGACTTTCCCTCCAAAGCACAGAACTATGTAGCTAACTAACACTGTATGTATTTTCAATTCCACACAGGTCTACTTTATTCATTATTAATAATTAGTGTCATCTTGCAGAGTAAGGGAAATGTAGCCCCCCAGAAGAGTGTGCAGTCCTGACACTTCCTACTGCTATTGCTCAGCACCTTTCACATAAGCTCTCTCCCCACGACCTGGAAAGTCCTCCACCTCCTCCCCCTCTCCTTCCTCTCACTCTTCCTCCTCCCCCTCTTTTTCCTCCTCCCCTTCCCATCAGTTAGGCACTCAGTAAAAACCAGTTACATTGACATATCTGCAGGAGAAACAACCATGCAAGACTGCAGAGCACGCGTACACATGTCAAGGACAGGGTGTCCCAAAAGTCTTAGTGCCATTTTCAGCCTCGATAGTTTAATACTGTGCTAAGACTTCGGGGACATCCTGTATTTAAATCACCAGGTTTGCAACCCAGTTAGATTATGTCAGGTAAAACTCTGAGACATGCCATTCCATGATACAAAGCTGGAAAGTTTGAAAGCCCTTCGATAAAGCATAGAGGCAGACATAAAACCAAAATTCTCAACAGCACCCAACCTATTGATGGATTTATTTAACGAGTCTACATGATACACTGGTCCCAAGGAAATCAATTAGTTTCCCCAAATCAAGGCTCCTACACTGGTCAGCCCAAGCTCCTCCTAAGTTCCTAACACATTTGAGGAATTTCAGGCTCTTTGCAGAGGCCAGCGGAGGCTGGAGACGGAGGGAGGAAAGGAACAGGAAGAGAAAGATGCCTCCCCCCACACAGCTCCTCTCACCCCACGCTGAAGACACTTCCTGCTGCGGCCCACACCCAGGGGAGACAGGTCACTTCACCCTCTTGCCAAGCAGGTCTGCATGAGACTGTCCGGGGATCCCTGGCCTGGGTGCTATAGGATTTTCTTGATAGGCAGTGGGTAATGATATGGATTCCAATTCAATCCATGGCCCAGGGGGCAGAGGGAAAAGAACCATTCCAACTGCTTCTGTGGTCGTAGTACTAAGCACCTGAAGGTTCACAAAATACTTTTGCTCCCAACAGCCCCTGGAGTATGTGGTGCACATGGGAGATCTAGGTTACAGGGAGGAGACACGGGCTCAGCAAGGTGATGTGATTTGCCACCTGCGTCAGAGCCAAAATTTGAACTCAGCTCTCTCTCCGGACTCCAGCTCCAATACTTTTCCCCTCACCATACTGTCTCTCAAACTCAAGCATTAGCCTTCAGCTCAAATTATCTGAAATCATTCCAAATGGTGAATTTTAGTGTACGGATAACTTTCCCTAAAAATACCAAGTGAATTTCCCTTAGCCAAAGAATTAACCTAGTTAAGAATGAACATGGGCTATCTTTAAACTCACAAACTCAGAGGCCAACAAGACCACACACTCAATGAGGCCTATTTAGGAGCCTAATATTTGGGTGTTAAAATCAGTCATTAAAATGTCTGAAATTCTTGTTTCTTAGATCCCCAATGGTCAGAGGCACCTACGCATGCTACAAGGCCTGCACGTTTCTCTTGTTCCTGGTCTAACGAGTGGCCCGTGTACCCACATTCTAGGGACAAAACACACAGATACAAATGCTTTCTTTGGTTAAATCACTTCAGTCATTTGTTAAGGCTCTGATCACATGCCTTGTCAAAAGACAGCAACAGAGACCATGCAAACGAATCCTGGTTTGGGCAGGAAGCTTCGCTGAGAGGCCTCTGTGCAATGGGACCCCACCTGGCGCTGGTGGACGGGCCGGAGGAGTCTCCAGAGGCCCAGGGAACAGCTGGTATTCCCTGCAATGGAAGTGTCCTAACACGGCTCCACTTTCTTAGTGGTGAAGCTGTTAAAAGGTGGATCTGTCCAGCACAGCTGCCAAGACGCTCACTCCGGGCTTCCACACGGACTCAGCGGCACCACCCAGCATGGTGCTTCTTCTATGCGCCAGGGCCTGTACCTAAGTTTGCTGATCACTCAACTTGCACCAGCCATTGAAATCACCACCTGCACAACTCAAAGGAGACAGGAATAAGGCCTCCCCATTTAATTCACTTCCCTATCTACGGACTGCTTGAGAAGCTGCCGGGCATGGTGTCAGAAAACACAGGTTCAAGTTCTGCTGTGTGACCCTGGCAGGTCACTGAACTTCTGGTTTCCTCCAGGGAACTCCCTGAGATTCTAAGCTGCTGAGAAGCACTGCCCTGCATGACGGAAGGAGCTTCCTGCTTCAGAAGCTCCTCATGCCAAAGACATCCCAGGCCTTGCCTCTTGCCCTATGCTATGTGAAGAGGCTGGGTTTGTGGAAGCCAGCTGTCCTCAGCAGAGAAGAGAGGCTTAACCAACGTGCAACACTGTGAGAGGGGAGAGCTTTCAGCTGAGGGAATCAGGGCTGACTGCAAGAAGGAAGTGTCAAGAGATCAGGTCACAGGATGAAGAAAAAGATTTCCATTTTCAGTCAAAAAGCAGCTCATCTGAAACCAGCTGGGCAATACCTGGTGCCCATCCTCTCTTGGCAGAGGGAGGTCCTCCTAAAGAACTACTATGCTCCAAAGAAATCCCCAGGCCAAACAGGACAAAAGGAAGGAAGGAGGGAAGGAGCAAAAAAGCCCAGCAAAGCCCTCCTTCAGCTCCCCCTCTTAAAGTCTCCCATCTCCTCCAAGGTTCTGCTGGTGTGTGAGGGCACCTCCAGTCCAAGCTTGCTAAGGCTCATCTACTTACTTATTTAACCTCAATCAGGATGATGATCCTGGAAGGCAGGGAGTCTTTGATTTGCTCTTCCTAACTACTGTGCCTTACACATAGTTGGTGCTTAAGATACAAATGATGGATTAAATTCCATTGGGAAGAAAAAGTCAATAAATACTGTTTGTATTCACCTGCAAGATGGAGTCTAATCCAAAGAGCAAGCCACGTGTTTGCACTGGGAGAAACAACATAAATGCCCTTTGGTCTGTTTCCAGGCCTTGCCTTGGCCTGACCTACCATCACCCAGAGGAGTGTCAAACACTGCATTTTTCTATATGATTGTTTTGAACATTAAAATTAAAATTACTTTCCAAGTAGTATAGGGCATCATGAATTCAACACCAGGACTTGACTGAAATTGTTCCAACTTGTAGCTGTATATACAGCTTCTTTTCATTCAAGCAGATTCTGAACTCAAAGAAAACAAGACCGATTCATAATTCAGATTGATTTCTGTTTATTACAGGTCAAGTCAGTTCTCAAAATATTGTCCAATCAACCCTAAGAAACTCTCCACACTGTGTCTAGACACAAGCCTTCAGTACCTGGCTGCTAATTTACACCGTATAATTAAGATAGATCATGTCACTGGCAGTCAGGTGCCAGGAAGTTCCAGTTTTTAAAAGCTTCTATCTCACATTTTCAGAGGACTGATGCCCAAAATGTAAGCCTGCTTTTTTATTTAGTTATTTAAAATTAAAATTAAAGGCTGCTCTGGACTTGAACAGCTCCTGTCCCTTTCTATGGAGTGGGGACTGTCACACTCCCACTCAAACAAGTACTTTTCATTGTTACATTATACAGCTGCTTAGTATGAAACTTTCTAAGAGTCCTACCGAAAGCACACCTGCTCACACACCCTGAGCTGCCACAGTCCGGATTCTCGGGAGCACTGCTGACATCTGTCACTTTTACTAGTGAGAGTGTGGGTCTGCCTTCTCACCCACTTCTATCAGAGTCCAGCAATGTTCACCCCCATTGCCCTTTGGACGAGAATATTAATTCCCATTAATATAGCATCTTTGGGCTTACACAGCTTTGTCCTCACAACAGGCCTATAAAACATGGTGGAAGTATGGTTCTCATCCTTGTACTGATGAAGAACCTGGGGGCTCACAGAGGGTGAGGTGACCACATCAGTGACCCACCTGAAGACACACAGGTGGAAAGTGGGAGAGCCGGCATGTAAACCAGAGATCTCATCTCCAGACCCACTCCAGACTCACCAACATCTCTCACAGCCAACATTTTCAGCCTGGGAACTAAGACTTGAAAGAGTTAACATCCAGCCTCAGGGACGAGATGAGGGACAAGGTATCACATGGTCCCATCTATTCATCATCTCTCAGGACATGGGTGGAAGGCCAGATGTAGCCACCTGAAGGATACGTTGTCCCCAACAATGGAGCAGCGAACTCACCACAAACTCGTCCACATCAATGTCACCCCCTCCGGCCATCTCCACACCTCTTCCCTGACAGCACCAAAGTTCACATGCCCATGACTAGGGCTCTGCCAAGAGCTTGTACACCCCTCCTCAGGCTTTTCAGAGATACCTCTTCCCTTCCAGACCAATCCTGATGGTCACAGTAACCAGACTATTAATAAACACAGGGTGGAGGGCACACCGTGGGATGTAACCTGGGCCCACTCACCCAAGGCACAGATGGCCCTGGGCCCTATGCCTATGTCAGGATGGACCCGGTGTGTGGCTCAGGTTACCAAAAATCCTGACCACAACAGATACCAATTAGAAATGCCATGCCTGCCTAGTGGGGAAAGGTAGGGATGTCAAGTGGTGCTTCCTCAGGCATCAGTATGGAATGTCAACAGGACAAAACACATCGGTCCTTCTCTGTTCTGACCATAGGAAAGTTAAAAAGGTCACATTAAATATGAAGCATTTGGCTGGGAAAATTTAAAGATATCTTTCTAGTGCTGCATTCCTTCCAGGAATGCACAGCCCGGTCCTAACAAAAAGTGTAAAGTAAGAAGGGAGGCTAGAAGAAAAAGCAAAAAATGAACCTCACCATAAAAAGCTATTGTGGTGACGAGGACGCTTAAGACATACCCCAGAAGAAGAGAATGGTTCCAAAACATCTACAAGCAAAACCTCAAAACAAACTAAGCTTGGACACAAATTCAATTCGAATTTCTAGAAGATATGAACAAAGCAAGGGTTGTTTGTTTTAAGAGTTAAAAAAATTTTTATAAATTATGAGAAGAATGAAGGGGAAAAAAACAGAAAAGAAATGAGAGCTATGGAATGGAAGAGTTTAAAAGGAAATTGGGGACAGCTAGGTGGTGCAATGAATGAAGTATCAGCCCTGAAGTCAGGAGGACCCGAGTTCAAATTGGGCCTCAGATACTTGACACTTAACTAGCTGTGTGACCTCAGGCAACCCCAATTGCTTTGCCTTCCCCCCTCCCAAAAAAAAAAGGAAATTGATAGTTTGGCATAAGAAATACAAAACTTTACCCAAGCAACCAGCTCCCTGAAAATTAGAACTGACCAAAAAGAAGTTACAGACTCTATGAGACAAGCAACATTAAAATAAAATCAAAAGACTGAAATGTGTATGTGTGTGTGTATGTGTGAAAATGTAAGGTATCTCCTCCTAACAAAAACTGACCTATAAAAAAGATCAAGGAGAAAAATTTAAGAATCAGACTATCTGAACACCATGACCAAAAAAATAGCTTAGACATTGTATTTCAAGAAATCTTAAACTGACCATATCTTTTGGAACCAGAAGACAAAGTAGAAATAGAAAGAATCTACCAGTCACTCCCTGAAAGAAGCCCCAAAATGAAAACTCCCCAGAAGATTATAGCCGAAATCCAGAGCTTCCAGGTTAAAAAAAAAATAACACAAGTAGCCAGAAAGAAATCAAATACCAATGAAAAAAATGGAACCTTAATGAAATGGAAGATCAGAGCTGCATAGGAACTTTGAAGGACAAACACAGAAGACAAGAGAAACACAGAAAAGTTAAACGTGAGCAAGCATCATAAAGGTCTAAACAAAGATAACTGTTTACAAGATAGTACAGGTGTCATCCCTGAACTCTAGCATTATCAGGGGCAGAGAAGGAGACTAATTTGACAGTGGGCCTGGGAATGATATGTTATCATAATCTTACATGAAGAATGGAAGGGGAAGAGAAATACACTGGAGGGAGGGTAGAGTGGAAGGGAGAGGAAGGATAGGGAACATAATTGGAGAACCGAAGAAGAATGATATACAATCAAGGAGGACAAGGGTTAGGAATTAAGTGATACTTGAACCTAACTTATCTGAATTGGTCAAAGAAGGGAAAAGTACATACACACGCAGAGTTGGTTATAGAAATACATTTCACTCAAGATAGAAACAGAAAGAAAAGGGGAGAAAAAAAGGGCAAGCATAAAAGGAAGGAATAGTCCTAAGGGATGTGGAAAAATATTTATAGCAATTTTTCTTGTGGTAGAAAACTACTGGAAACTGAGCGGGTGCCCACCAATCAGGGAACAAGAAACGGAATAGAAATGTGATGGCATACTGCACTGTAAGAAGTGATGGAAGAAATGGTTTAAAAAAACCTGGGAAGACTTGAATGAACTGATGAGCAGGGAGATCAGCAGAACCAGGAGAACAATTTACATAATAACAGTAATATTGTAAAGACACATAACTTGGAGCATCTTTGGAACTCTGATCACTGGAATGATAAGCCATGATTCCAAAGTCTCAAAAGGAAGCATGCTACTCACTGATAGAGGGCTGATGCACTCAGGGAAGTTACTGAGTCATACATTTTTGGATATGGCCAATGTAGGAATTATTTTTGCCTGACAATACGTGTTTAGAAAAGAGGTTATTGGGGTTTTTTTTCTCCTTTTCTCCTCAAACTGGGGAGGGGGGGGGAAGACAGGAGATTGGAGGTGGAAAAGGTAGATTTTTACTGATTGAAAAAAAATTAAGAAAACAAGACTAAAAGACATCCAAACTCTGATCAATACAATGACCAGTCAGGCCTCCAGGAAAATGATGATGAAATATACCTCCCTCTTCTCTGCAGAGAAAGTGAACCACAGGCTCAGAAGTAGGCACATTCTCCCAGCCGTGATTAAGACATGTATTTGTTTCACTTCTTTATCACAAAGGATGGTTCTGACTGGGTGGTGGTTTTAAGAAGTGAAGCAAGGTTTAAAAAAACAAACTTATTTTTGATACCATGGAAAGCCCAATACAGTCAAACACAAACATCACCAGGTATCATTATCAGCCAGTATGCCATTAGTATTGAAATATAAGAAATACTAAATATGTCCTTTTCAGCTTCACATCAGGCCCTTGAAATTTACTGGCCCATTCAGATAAAGTGGTTAAAAGGAATTTTTTTTAAAAACACCTAAGAGAGTCAAGAAAACGATACAGACGATGACTTCAATAATGTAAATGAAAAGAGCAACCACAAAACGGCCCAAAGAGAAGGGTGCGAAATTCCCAAGAACAAGCTCGACTTCAAACATGATCTGGGTAGACACCACTGTCCCAAGCTCAGCTGAGGGACAGGTCCCTGGCTGAGGCACACCACATACATTTTCAGGTTTTTTTAATGTACTGATCAGTTTTGCTGATTTTTTTCTCTTCTTTTTCTTTGAAAACATTATTTGTTATGTGGGCTGGCTCTCTGGGAGGAAAGAGGGAAAAGGATATTGGGGGAAAATTTCGTGACATTAGAAAAATCAGTCAAATTTATTTTAGAAATTTTTCAAACCCCGCTAGCAGCAACTCTGAAGACAATAACCAGGTACCTCATTTACATAAACTCCCAAATTCCCAATTTATGGTGCTAAATAGAATGAAAGAGGCATAAAAAATACTAGAGAGTGTGGATCCTTAACTTGAACTACACAAACTTGTTTTTTTTAATATTTGGATAATGATTTCAATAGAACTGATTTCCTTTATGAATTTTATTTTATGCATTTAAAAATATTACTCCAAGAAAAAGTCCACAGAGGCTTCCCCAGACTGCCTGCCAGAAGGGACCAGGACACACAAAAAGGCAAAAAACCCTCAGACTAGAGCAAACAACCAAAGCTAACAATTTAAAACCTTAAAAATTCATTTTAAAAAGAAACCAAATTCTAATTAACATATTATATTTAAAACTAATTAGATCAGCATGCTTGTTACTTAACAAGATACATTTTCCTCCCTCAATTTATCATCCTAGACCTTCTCCCACTTTTGTTCCCTTTATGTTTTTCTTTTTTTTTTTCCCTTTAAATCTGCCTAACACTGTAAGGTCTTTGGTACAACCCAGCTGTCTTTTCAAGAAAATTACTTGGAGTCTTTGATCATTTATATTAGGGGATTGGGGGGAGGTAGGGGAGCAGGGAGGTTCCGGTATCCACAAGAAAGAGACAGAGATAAATGAAGTCTTAAGTATATCATAAATTAAAATTCTGCATCGAGTATTTAACCTTTGGTCATTTTTGTTTATTATGGTTTTACAAGGAGCAAAGCAGTGATGAACATGGGTAACCCTAACACTATCAACACGCCGCTCCCTGGAACATCTCTAAATAATTAGCATTTGATTCATATGGAAGGAAAGCAGGACCAAGTCTTTATCTGTAGTACCTCAAGAGGGAAATCCTTTATGCTGACATCTACAAAAGACTGGCAGTAATGAGGGTCCATGTATATCAAACTGTCATCTACAAGGACAAAACAGAAGACAAGTAATTCAAAAAACACCTTATTATTACACTGCTTACAATCCAATTTCTATGTAGAACAGTTTTTTTTTAAACCTCCTACAAATAACAACTTGCCAGACTGATATTCATTGACTGAAACATAGGTTTTCACAGGACAGATTAACTTTTGCATAATCAAATATGCTTGTATAAGCAGAATTTTTATAAAGTGATGAGACTGTCATTTAATTTTTGGTGATAAAATTACTTTTACAAACACACAATTATATTCTAGAGTTTGCATATGAAAAATGTCTTGTACTGCGTTATCCTGACAGGAAGCTCATAGTGCTTGTCATTTTAACATCAACTAGCACCACTAAAAACTGCTAAAAAGTAAATCTGTAAATAATGACCGCCAGACTAGAACAGCAACGGCTTTGAAAGTTTTGCGAAACCATCCATTCTGCCTTGTTTATGCAACAACTGAAATTAAACATACATTTTACAGAATCCAATTACTTTGTGGGGCAAATGACAAATGAGTGGATTTTAGTGGAGCTGATGAATTAATAAGGCCCTCGTTTTGCTATTTTAATCATCTTGTTTCCAAGTGATCCCATATTAACTTCCTCGGTTTTTAAAGAAAACTGTGAAGAAACATAATCTTATTAAATCACTAACCTTGAAATCCAGCAAAGTAATACGACTGTTTGGGTTTTCCACCAATGATGCCCACACAATATTCAAGGCTTAAAATTCCCTGCCAACAAAAATTAATTCATGTTTAATGAAAGTCAACAGAAAAAACTAAAGTTAATTTTTTAAGGTAACAAAGATGTTTCTACCAAGATTTTAATGAGTGTTATGTTCATTATGCAAATATTATTTACACTGAATCATTTGAGATAAAAATCAAGACTGGAAAATAAATGAATGCATTTATTTTAATCATTAGGACTATCATTTCACTTACTGGCTCTACTTAAAGACATTTTGTCCTACCAATCCTAAAAACTCAGGGACTCACAGGATCATAAAGAAAAACTGCCCAACCTCCTTATTTTACAGATGACAAAGGTGAAATACAGAGAAGGTCCCTAACTCTCCCCTGCTCACACAACTACCCCAGCTGGGCCCAGCACTCCCAACTTCACATTTCCAGCAAGTCTAAAGAGAATAAAAATGTCAACACTTCCCAAGCAAGTTTTAGACTTCACAGAACACCAAGTAAAATAACAACAGGTTATTTTTTTAGAATAAGTGGAACTAGATCAACTAGTCAAAATTAAGCAAAGACTATAAAAACTCTCTGGATCCTAATTTGTGCTCCATTCTGCAATTCCACCATTTTCCAGTACCAATGTGTACAATATTGGCATTTGATAAAAAAAAAAACCATGTTTGAAAATCACTATTCAAAAATAAATGGGGAAACTGGATAGTCATACGGACAAAAAGATAATTTGGATCTATTTCTCATACTATATGACACAATAAATGTTAGCTGGATAAGTTATTTAAATTTTTGTTTAATTTTTTCCTATTAAACTGGAAGAAATAGCAATGTACTTGCCTCACTTATGAAAGAAAGAAAATTGTTAATCAAGTAGAAACTTTAGAGAGAAAACCAATGGGTTTAATTTTAAAAAAATTTGCATAACATAAGGCATAAAATGAAAAGAAAGGACAGACACTGGGAAAAATATTTTCAATAAATATTAACAGACAATACAAAACCCATAAGAAACTGCTGTCATCCTGGGTATCTGCATACCCAGGAGCTAGGACAGGGCAGGCATTTAAAAGCTGCTTGTTGACTGGCTGGTTGTTTGATAGATATTTCCAAGAGTAATAGCACACACTCCCCAATAGAGTAATGGTCAAAGTACATGAACAGGCTATTTATGAAAGAAGAAACTGTTAAGCACAAGAAAAGATACTCCTCATAATTCCTAATAATCAGAAGAACACAAATCAAGACCACCCTAACATACCAGCTTATGTCCATAAAAATGACAAAAATATCAAAAAAATTATATAATTCAGTGTTGCTGGGGCAACAGGAAAATAAGCATGATAATGCAATTTGTGGTAGGACTGAAGATTAGTGGCCAATATTTCAAGCAGCACGAGGACAATATGCAACACAAGTCACAAAATGGATCTTATCTTTTGGCCCTGAAATTCAGTGTCTTAGGACACAATCCTAAAATTAGAAAAAGAAGAAAAAGCCCTCTCAGTACCAAAAATATTCATAGATATTTTATTTGTAACAGGAAAAAATGGAGATAATAAATACAACGTATTTATATATATATATACATAGATACAATGATTATCATGGTGTGTTAATATGATGCAATATGATATTAATATAAAAACGTATAAATGCTATGAAGAAATACGGGAAGACCTTTATGAAATGATGCAAAGTGAAATTGGCATAAAAGAAACCGCAGGCATGTTCTTGACAACTATATTTTTAAAAAGAAAATAAGTCAAAGGCAAGGGAACTTCTGATTGAGTTGGAAAGGTACTTTAGACTACACTGATTTTTTTGGATGTTTACTTTCAATTCATTTGGCTCCACTTTGTTCAAGGTTAAGAGTTTTACATAATTTCTTTATTTGATTACTGATTTTAATAGTTATTGTTTCTAATAATTTTTTAAAATCACAGGAACAACTCAAAAGATTATTCAAGATACCCTTCTACTTAGAGTAGAATTCCATCTAAGATCTTCCAGCTTACTATATAATTTATTCTTTAAAATATTCATGAAGGATTTTTTTCCTTTTTTTTTCTTTTTTTGCTTCTTGGAGGGCAATTGGGGTTAAGTAACTTGCCCAAGGTTACATGGCTAGTATTTTGTGTGGGTGTTAAGGGTCCTCCTGACTCTGGGGCTGGCGCTTTACTCACTTCGCCACCTAGCCGCCCCTAGGATTTCTATTATATAAAAGACTCATACCATGTAAGCAGACCCTACGTTCTTTAAAACAGGAGTCTCAAAATTTTCAATGTCTGCAGTCTGTTGTAGAATACCATTGGTCCCAGCTTAGGTGCTACCAAACCCCAAGAGAACTAACCAGTCATCTAAATCACCATGCTTCAAACAAAAGAAGGGACATTTTGTTTAAGAGGAATAAAAATAAGTTTAGTAAGTGCTCCAAGGTCTTAACCAGTAACCAAACAAGAGTTTCCTTTGAAAAGGCAACTATTTTAAATCAGAGGAATCTTCCTAGCCACCCCATAATTAAGAAAAGTAAACGAGATTGCCAATTTAGCAACATCACAGGACTTCCTGCTAACTGAAGGGTTCACTACCATGACCACTGTTTTCCCTCTGATCACAGCTCCCCAGGCAATCTGCAGAGTACTTTCTTCCTCTCACTTGAGAGTGAGACCAGACTGGGAGCTCCTGGAGGGCAGAGACTGTCCTTTGCCTCTGTTTGTATCCCCAGGGCTTAAGCCAGTGCCTGGCACACAGCAGGCGCTTAATGAATGGTTATGTGCTTGACTAAGAGAAGTTTGGTCTTTGGGATCACTTCTCTTTCACGCTGGAACCTACGAAGTAGCAAGAATGCTCAGTCCCTCATTGACAAAAGAGAAAGGAGAGAAAATGAGCGTGAGGAGTCACCAGAGACCTTACACAGGGAGCAAACAGCTCTAAGAGATGGGCAGGTGGAAAGCAACGGTGCTGAACAGCTTCATTCCTCTGCAACAAGGCAGGGAAGATCCGGCAGTAACTCAGGAGCAGCTCAAGAACCGGAATGCCCCTGAATGCACAGGACCTTGCCTTTGTGAAGCCTCCAAAGACGCTTCCACACCAAGAAAGGGCCTGTTCCCGGGGGGGTGGGGATTCACTGAGCCACACGCAGGAGGCTGAAGTCATCCGTCACGAAGGAGAGACCTGGTGCATGCGTGGAAACAGCACGTTGGACAATGCGGGACACCCCTCAATGAGCGACGGCTGAGGAAGCCCGATACGAAGGCTGACTGCCCACAGGGAACAAGACAGATGCCGAGGTGAGCTCCTAAAGAGGGTGAGCTCTTGGGAATTTCTTTGGTGCTTCACAAAAAGATGAAGAGTGTTGGCAGAAGAAGACGGATGTTAATGGCCAAGAGCACGGCTATCCTCTGGCAAGAACTCATGATGTCATGTGCACTAAACCCCAACTTTTGACTCTATAGTTACTTTTGCTCCCAATCTGCCTTTTTCTTTCATACTCTCACATTGGTTTTTTAACCTGAGACAGCACATAAACTCAACTTACCCAGGCATCGAATCATTTTTTAATTCCAGATGAAAATTTCTCCACAGTCAATGCTTTGTAGACTTTAAGGGCAGAACGTACAGTTAATCAATTAATACTTATTAAGCACCTATGTGCCAAGAACTGTGTGAAGCAACAAGAATATAAAAAGAGATGACAGAGCCAGCCCTCAAGGGGCTTACAATCTAATGGATGGGAATGTTAGGTTGAACAGATGAAAGAAAGAGTCTCTTCCCCAAAATTTAATAGATTTTTTTAATCAGCTTCCTTGTCACCTTGGACAGCACAACTTCAAACAACACAAGCAATTTGTGGGTTACCAAGAAATCAGCCCCTGGTCAGGCCAATCAGAAAGCAATCAGTTACTGGTACAGGCATCAGGAGATTTGCAGAAAGGATCAAAGCACGGAGGAACAGCCACAGCCACCAAAATTATTCATCTTTGCACAGAAAGGGACTAGTGATCATAAATTCCAGAAGCTAAAAATAAAGAGAGGATTCTGCAGCCACTGGGTCCCCTCAATCTTCAGAGGAAGCCCCACCACAACATTCCTGTGATGAGCAGCCGCCCAGCTTCTGCTGAGGCCCCCTGAGGATCAGGAACCAACAGCCTCAGAGGGTGGCCCATTCCACTCTGGGACAGCTCAAATGATTGACATAACTCCCAACCACCACTCCTGGGTCTGGGGAACATTCACAAAGCGCCAGCAGCCTTTCATCAAAATCAGGTCGTGACAGGCCAACCCTATTTCCTTTTGAATCGGTAACCGAACTAGCAGTGGGGAAGGGCATAACGGCCAGTGCTGGTGTCACACCTTAAGGTTTGCAAAGCATTTTACATGGGTCATCTTATCTGATCTTCACAACAGCCCTAGGAGGGAAGCCCTGTTATTATTATCCCCATTTTACAGATCAGGAAACTGAGGATGAGAAAAGTTAGGTGACTTGCCCAGGGTCCCACAGCTGGGAACTGTCTGCTGTGGGGTTTGAACTCAGGTCTTCCTGACTTTAAGATGAGCACTCTATCTACTAAATCATCCAAATCCTATAGGTATAGTTTACACAGATTTTAGCCAAGCATTTGATAAAATATCTCACTCTTCTTTCTGGAGAAAAGATGCCGAGATGTGGACTGTCTGGCAATAGAACTAGATGGCTTTGGGAGCTGGTAGAAAACCTCAATGCCCAGAGTGACAGGTCCCATACCAAGATGGCGGGAGTTTTCCAGCAGCACACTCCAGGATGTGCTCTGGGCCCCACAGGGTTCATCATATTTGTCAGTGACTTGAATAAAACACAGACGGCACTCTCACTAAACCTGGAGCCGATACGGGCAGCAGACTCGCTGGATGAGGGGGTCGGGATGCACAAACACCTTCAGAGACTAGATTCTTTTGTCTTTCTTCACATGCCCAGTGCTTAGTACAAGGCCTGTTACACAGGAGGTACTTCATGCTGGCTTCCAAGAACAAGGTGGCCACGGAGCCTCTGTAGCCTGCCCTAGTCAGACCAAGTCTGAAGTCCGGGGCTCAGAAGTGGGTGCCACAGTCTAAGAAGGATGTGAATACACTGAGAGTGCCCAGAGATGGGCCACTGGGATGCTGACGGGCTTGAGTCCGAGGTCCGTGAGGGCCAACTGAAGGTCCAAAAAGAGAAGGCTCAGGAGGGAAGAGAAGAGCTGTGTTCAGGCATGAGAAGGGTCATCATATGGAACAGGGCCTGGGCGGGCACATTTCTACCTCAGAAAACACTTCCTAAGGACCACAGCTGCCCAGAAGTAGAGGAGGCTTCTTGGAGGGGCGGGATGATCTCAGGGGACATCAGCAAGCAGAGGCCAGAGGGACAATTCTGCCACAGGGCCAGCCCAACATGTGCAAAAGCAGGAAATATAAACCGCAGACTCACAATCTTTGTCAGGGACATTTTTTTTTAAATAGAAACCTAATAAAAGCAGTAGCAGAGTTGCATACATGTTAAATGGCTAAAATACAGAAATACGACGGTAACGAGCAGCAGTATCTGGCTTGGGCTGCTGCTCAGCCTACACCCCGACTCCGGTGCTGGGGGCCAGGCTGGCAAAGTCCACAGCTACAGGCCAGAGGGCAACCTCTCTGGGTAGAGGGGCAGAGGCACAGTGGGAGGTGGTGAGGGTGCAGACCAGACTTACGCTGCCCACAGCCCCTACTGCATATACCAGAAGATGTACAATCAGTGTGGCACTTTACCTTGAAAAAGATCTCACGTTTGCGTGTAGAAATGGGCGTGAGAAAGGTTGCCACTTGTGAGCTCTTGTGGAGTAGTGCAGTTTTCTGTGTTCTCGCTGTTTCTTGAGGACAAAATTGAGCACAAACAAATGCAAAGTTCAAAATTCACGCCGTGCTCAAATCAGACCATAAAATGTCGATCAACTGGAACAAAGCTGTGCTTCCAAAACAAGCATCAGAGCAGAGCTGACCACGTTACAGACGTAACCGATATAACCTCCTTAAGGTCTGGGCTGAACGAGAGGGCCGCCGAGGTTCCTTCTGACTCTCAAATCCCACAAATGTAACTCTGTGCCTGCATGGGAGCTTTTATTCTTAATTCTTCAGTGCGGGAGATGGAGAATGAGGTTGAAGTTTTGATTGTGCTACTGACTAGTTCTATTTAAGTGACAGAAGGGAGTCAACAGAGCTTATGGAGTATATATGGGTATGGCAGAAGGGTGCCATGCTCAGACCTATGTGTTACAAAGACCACTTGGGAAGGGAGGATGGCAAAGACAGGGCAGAGAGTCGAGGCAGGTGGACCCACCAGCAGCTACTGCAATGGTCCATGCAGGAGGTGAGGAGAGTCTGTGCCAGGATGGGGACAGAGTCAGAGGAGAGGAGGGGCTATGCAAGAGATGTTGTGAAGGCAAAATCAACAGGCCTTGCTGTTTTGGAGAACGTGGGAACTGAGGAGCTCCTTCCCTGTTGCCAGGCTTCTGGTCACTAATAACATCCTGGGGCAGGAAGAGGCTTCACTTCCAATCACCTTTCCCTGATCTTGACATAGCCACCAGGTGAGCATGTTGTGTGCCTTTGGACTATGAGGCTGAGGTCTGTGGTCCTTGTTCCCCTGTATGAGTGTGGTCTATGAAAAGCTTTTAATGTAGAAAAATGAAATGGTCAGCACTTGCCTTTCCCCCCAGACTCTGAAGGAAGTATCTGGGTGAGGTCGTTTTTTCCTGGCTCGTGTTATCTGTCCATCCTGAGACTCTATGACAGTGAACCAGGTGAATTTGTTTCTTGAGACCGAGAGAGGAGAGAAGAACGACACTCTGTCCCTCAGTTTGTCTTTGTTGGTGTCCATATCCATTCCCTTTTCTTCCCCTCGACCCCTAATAAATAACCAAAAAACCTAATCATACTCAGTTGTTGATCTCAGGGATGCCCGTTTTTCAGCTTCCTGGTCACCTGACTGCTTATTTTAAGGGACTGGGACTGTAGGGAAGGAATGATGAAATCAAGCCTTGAGGGCTAATGTCTAAGCTGAAATCCTTCCGTCACCTCACCTCCTGCCAACCTGAGATGGTCCTGGCCATTTGCTCCTTCACTGCTACCATATACCTTTCCTTCCCCCGCTCATCTTCGCTACTCCAGAAAAATGAGGGAGAGTCAGCCAACTCCCGTGCTCTGAATCCTTTGCCCTGCGGTGACCAAATTCTTAGTCACATCTCCCCCTGAAATTTCCCTGGACACTGTAAAAAATAAAATTATTCTTAGATTTGAAAAAAAAATCAACAGGCCTTGGCAACAGGTCGGAGAAGTGGGGAGAGGGAGTCAAGGATGACACGTAGGTATCAAGCCTGGGTGACCTGTAGGGTGGTGGTCCCTTTGATGGTGATGATAACAAAGTCAGGAAGAGGTGAGAGTCTGCAAGGAAAGATAACAAGTCCAGTTTTGCACATGCTGAGTGTAAGAGTCTATTAAGATATCCAATTCAAAATGAAGCATATGGTCCCCTGCCATCCCAATGACTGCAGGGTACCCAGAAACCACGCTAGCTGCTCATAGCTGGGCAGGAGCTGGCCCAGTGGAAGGAGACCACTGGAGACTCAGCTGAAATGCCTTCAGAATTTCCCCAAGAACTATCTGTTGGCATGCCCTAGAAGTCACAAAGCCATCTTCCTCCAGATCTCTCCAAGAACACCTCACAGTTACTCTTCTATGGGCATAAACTAATCATGTCCCAGGCTTAGCCGACATTGAAGCAAGTATGAGTTTCATTCCTGGGATGCCTTACATGTGATTACTGGGGACACTGGACTGCCTGAAGGGCAAAAATAAAGTTACTATCTCATCAGAAACAGGGCTAAATTTTCTTTCTAAAAAGTTTCTATACACCATAGTCCTATTTCTCAGAAAGCACTCCAAGCTCCAACTCTGAATCCACATGCACAGTGGGCACTGATAGCCTAGGACACATGCAGTGGGTGCAACGCTGGTACCACAGCAGGGAAAAGACCCAGACACCCCTCTAGAGCACTGGCTCCATCCTCGACACAAGTCACAGAGAACTGATCCAACCATTCTGGATAGCAAGCTGGAACCACACCCAAAGGGCTATAAAAATGTTTATACCCTTTGACCCAGCAATACCACTTCTAGGGCTGGATCCCAAAGAGATCATAGAAGTGGAAAAGGAGCCATACGTACAAAAATATTTATAGCAGCTTCTTTTTGTGGTAGCAAAGAATTGGAAATCAAGGAGATGCCCATCAACTGGGGAAATGGCTCAACAAGTTGTAGTACATGAATATAATGGAATACTACTGTGCTATAAGAAATGAGGAGCAGATGGACTTCAGAAAAACCTGGAAAGACTTATATGAACTGATGCTGAGTGAGGGGAACAGAACCAGGAGATCGTTGTACACAATTACAGAAACACTGTGTGATGGCCAACTCTGATAGACTTGGCTCTTCTCAGCAATGCAAGGTTCTGAGATCATTCCAAAGGGCTCCTGATGGAAAATGTCATCCACATCCACAGAAAGAATTATGGAATCTGAATGCAGACGGAAGCAGACTATTTGTTCTCTCTCTTTTTTGTTTTGTTTTGTTTTGTTTCTTCTTTCTCGTGGTTCATTCCACTGGTTATAATTCTTCTTCACAACATGACTAATGTGAAAATATGTTTAATGTGAATGTGTCTGTAGATCCTATATCAGACTGCATGCCAGCTTGGGGAGGGGGAGAGAATTTAAAACTCAAAAGCTTGTGGAACTAAATGTTGTAAACTAAAAAGGTAAATAAATAATTTTTTAATTAAAGAATTAAAATTTTTAAAAAAAGAATCAAAGGGGCAGCTAGAGAGCGCAGTGAATAGAGCACCAGCTCTGGAGTCAGGAGGACCTGAGTTCAAAATCGGCCTCAGACACTTAACACTTACTAGCCATGTGACCCTGGGCAAGTCACTTAACCCCAAATGCCCTGCTTTCCCCTCCCCCTCCAAAAAAGAAAAAAAAAGTCAAAGAAAGACCAATACAAGAACCATACAGGAAGAAAAGTCCATCCCGGCGGAGGGGATCCCCTTCAACACAGTGAACAAGTAAGCAGGCCTTCAATGTTATGAGGAAATAACATGAAAAATGGTGCCTAGCCATGGCCAAAGATATATATTGAATAACTAAGAGAAAATGCTGTTCTCTGTACCTTCCAAGCTCTTAGAAAGATCTGCAATTTTAGAAGAAGAAAACCTCACAAACCCCGGGGAAAGATTTAGTAGTGAGAGGAAAGAGAAAGCTCACACTGTACACAACACATTCATTAGGACTGAGAGACTACAGGGCATGGTAGTGAGCGCTATTCTCAAAAACCCACTGGGCGGTCAAGAAAACAAGTCACACTCCACTAGTTGGAGAAGGGAACTAGACTCTTGGTGGAGGGAGAAAGAATTAAACATGGACCCTGGAAGGGCCCACCAGACTCAAAAGCTGGAGAACTCTCTAGACATAGATGCCCAAACCCCAGGTCACTTCTGTACCCCAAAGGGCATCAGTGCAAGGCTTTAATGGGAGGAGCAGCGTTCAAGCAGATGTGTCTGGCATGCCCAAGTGGCCCCAGAACCAGACTAAACGTCACTGGGGTATAGTATGTAATAAAGTGAATAAAGATGCCACAGAACAGGGGTAATGTTCACTTGTGGTTTTCTGAGTCAATCTGCAGCTGGCCTGAAGGGATCCCTATGTGTGCTCTGGCAGCCCACGTCTACCTGAGCCAGGCAGCACTGATTTAAATCATGATGTTTAAAATCACGGTGAAAACCCAGAACAGTCAGCCTGACTAATCAGAGCTAAATGTGGCTTTTTTCAGATTTTTTTTTCTTTCCTTCCCACTAAGCATTTCTCCCTGGCATCAGCCTCATCACGTCTACCTTTATAAAAAGTCATCCTAATCTTTCTTATTGACCTCATGGTAGCACCAGAAGACAAATCAATAGTAAGAAAAAATGATCTGATGTCGACAGCAAAGTCTGTGTTTCGATATCGGATCATTTTCAGGTGGTTAATTTAGATTCGAGTCATACACAGAAGCATTTACCTACACCTTTAAAAGTCACAAGGCAGGCAATCTGAACTGCACCTAGAACTTGTTTGTAATTATTATTTCTCCTCAGGTAGCTCTGGAGAAAATCAAGCAGATAGTTCCACTTTAGCACAGAACACTGTGTGTTCTTCAATTATGTCTGATCTCACAATACTGAAATTTGAAACCTCTCAAGTCAAACTTTACAACTTAGATCCATAAAATCATCACTACACGTTTACTGGAAAGAAGACTGCCACCTTCATATGCTCTCCTATTGGTCAGTCGGGCTCTTTTAAAAAATGCTGGCACTCTTCTCTCCTACCTTTACAAATTCTAAGTAGTCCGTGTTGGTTCTCTCTCCCCCAAGTCGAACAGGAACTAAGATAATGACAGCTTTGTCTTCTGTATTCTCCGAGTCCGAAGAAATGCACTGTTTGTCAATGACATCAGCCTTGTATACTGGAAAAAATACAATTAGTATTCATTAGATTTCCACACAAATGACTCCAGGACCCTTTTTCTCTGGACTCCCTTTCAATGCCCAGTTAAATGCCTCCCTCCATCCTCTGAGACAGTGACAACAATGTCTCAACCTCTTTTAAGCTACATACAGTAAAATCCTCAAGTGTCCCCCAGAGACTCCTTGGCATACAACACCACGGTCAGTTTTCCTTAACTAAATGCTGGGCTCTTGCAGAGTCTAATTGCTGATTACCAAGTACTCCCAGCAGGATCAAACCCTCATCTCAGATCTGGACTATGGAAAGCTACTAACAGCTGTACCAGTTCTGTGCCCTCATCCCAGAGGATGCTCACACACAGAGGGGATTTCCTGTCTTTGGCTTCTACTCCCCCCCCCCCCCCCCGACCTCACTTTCCCCCAGGTGTTCACTGAGGAAAATGCTGTATAATGGCAAGAACGCTGCGTTTGGAGTCAGGCTGCCTGGCCTAAGTCCCTCCTCTGACCTCTTGCTCGGGGTCTTAGCTTCCTCCTTAGTTCAATGAAGGGGCCAGAGAGGTGGAACCCCAAAACCCCTTCCAGGTGTAAATCTATGACGCTATCATCAAATTCAAAACTACTCACTCTGGCTTCCTGAGGGACTCCTCACTTCTCCCTGCCCCATTCTCCCCATTCATTCCAGTCAAATGAATCTCCATTTCAAAGAGGCTTCTATTATCTCTACAACCAACAGCTCTACTGGCATGCCCAACAAAGGGTGGCACAGAAAACGCTGCTGGTTTTCCTCCAGCTTCACTGACACTCTCAGCACAGCCTCAGCACAAGCAATGAACATCGTTCCTATAAGACTCACAGGCCTCAGTAGCAAGATCTTTCAAACCTCCTTCAAATAGAGAAAAGGAACTTAGGTGAATTCCTATTCAGCAAACATCTACTAAGGAGGGCACACCAGGCACCACACACACTTTGCAAACAGTGTCTCACTTAACCCTCACAACAGCCCTGCCAGGCAGACACTGCCATACCGAGTGGGAGAACTCACCTAGAGACACACCATCAGTAAGAATGAAGGGCAGGATCTGAACTCAGGTCTGCCTACCTCCAGTTCCAGTGCCCAGTACTGGGCCACCATCTGTCTCTATTAACTTGTGATGTCAGGAGCTGGGGTTACCGAAATGAAAAACAGCACAATCTATGCCCAACCAGGGACTTACAATCTAACAAGAGGATGAAACACAAAAATAACTCTGAGTAAAATTAGAAAAGAAGTTCCTCGGAGAGCCTGGGCAGAGCAGCCTGAGTTATAGTGTGGATCACTCTTCCACAAATGTGGCAGAGGAGCCGCGATCTGGCAGGCCATGAAGGCAGAGGGCAGTGGCCAAGATGGCAATGCAAGAAAGGTGTGAGGGACAGCCATGCCATGTGGCAGAGAGCAAAGAGTGAGGAGTCCATCTGAGCTGGAATGAAGGGGGCCATTCTGAATTGGGGCCAGAAAGGTAGGAAATGGCCAAGGTGTGCAAGGCCACGTCTGTACTTTACTTAGTAGGCACAGAAAGCCATTGAATGGTTCTGAGCAGAAGAGAAGTGAAGTCTGACCAACTCATTAAAAAATTATATTAACAAGTTGGAGTAGTATACATGCCTGAGAAACATAAGAACATAAACTTTAAAGACCAATTCTAAGGGATTTAATAAGGTCAAACTGTTTACTTCCTAAGAATGATATCATTACTTGGGTAATTTGAAATAGCATACATAGACAGAAGGCTTGAGTTGAGTATGATGAGACAATCCTAAAAATTAAAATTGGGCAGGGAGACCTAAAATGGAGCAATTATCTCATACAAAAAGGCTTGAATTACAGTGTTACAGTAGAGGCAAGAGGGGGTGGAGGGCTGATAGTGTTATAAACTTAAATTATCATCAGAAGAATTAAATAAATCAATTAATTTAATAATTAAAGAGGGGATGACAATATATCTAAAATGGTATAAAATGTAAAAGCCTTAGCTTACGAAGAAATAGGAGGGCCAGGAAGAGGATAAGAGAGGGATTCTTAGAAGGGGTGTGGATTGGGGAAAGCTGTGATTACAAGTAAACTAGAACTTTGAGGAGGGATAGGGTAAAAAGAGAGGGAGAGAAGGACAAACAATGAGGAAAAATAGGCTGGAGAGAATACACAACCAGTAATTATAATTGTGAATACAAATGGGATGAACTCACCCATAAAACAGAAACAGAGAGCAGAATGGATTAAAAAACCAAAATCCAACAATATGCTGTTTATAAGAAACACATTTAAAAATGAGAGATACACAGAGTAAAAATAAAGGGCTAAAGTAGAATTGATTATACTTCAGCTGATGCAAAAAAAGCAAGGGCAGTTATCATGATCTCAGACAAAATTAAAGCTAAAATAGATTTCATTAAAAGAGATAAACAGGGAAACTGCATCATGATAAAAAGCACCATAGATAATGAAGTAATATCAGTACCAAACCTATATGTACCAAATGCTATAGAGCATCCAAATTTTTAAAGGAAATGCTAAGTGAATTACAGATGGAAATAGATAGCAAAATTATAATAGTGGGGGACTTCAATCTTCCCCTCTCAGAACTAGTTAAATATAACCAGAAAATAAATAAGAAGTCAAGGAGATGAATAAAATCTTAGATAATGTAGATATGACAAGACATCTGGAAGGAACCACATGGAAATAGAAAGGAAGATGGCTTTTTCCCAGTGGTATATAGCACCTTTACAAAAACAGACCATATGCTAGTACATAAAAAAACTATACTTAAATGCAGAAAAGCAAAAATATTAAATAAATCCTTTTCAGATCACAATGCAATAAAAATTCTATTTAGTAAGGGCCATAGAAACACATTAAAAATTAACTGGAGACTAAACAACCTAATCTTAAAGAATGAATGGGGGGTGGCTAAGTGGTGCAGGGAATAGAGCACCGGCCCTGGAGTCAGGAGGACCTGAGTTCAAATCCGGCCTCAAACACTTAACACAAAAACTAGCCATGTGACCTTGGGCAAGTCACTTAACCCCAACTACCCTCCAAAAAGCAAAAAAAAAAAAAAAAAGAATGAATGGGTTAAAGGACAAATTATAGAAAAAATCAATAATTTCATTATCAAGAATGACAATATTGAGACAACATACCAAAACCTATGGGATGTAGCAAAAGCAATAATCGGAGAAAAATTTATATCTCTAAATGCTTATCTCAATAAAATAGAGAAAGAGTAAACCAATAAATTGGTATACAATTTTTAAAAAACCTAGAAAAAGAACAACTTTTCAATCTCAAATTGGAAATCCTAAAAATTAAAGATGAGATTAATACAATTGAATGTAAGAAAATCATTAAAGTAATAAATAAAACTATTATTTATTATATAATATTTATTTATTATTATTGTATATAATATTTTATTATTATATATTATTATTTATTATATAATAGAACAAAACTCCTTTTATGAAACAAATATAGCGCTGATACACCAGGAAAAGCAAAAACAGAGCAAGAAAATTACAGACCAATTTTGTAAATCAATATGGATGCCAAGATCCTAAATAAAATACTAGCTGGAAGACTGTAACAATATATCACAAAGATTATACATTTTGAGTGAGGGGTTTATCCCAGGAATTTAGGGATGGTTTACTATAAGGAAAACTATTAACATAATTGATTATATCAACAACAACAGTAATAAAAATCATGTGATTATATCAATACATGCAGAAAAAGCTTTTGACAAAATACAACACCCATTTCTATTAAAAACACTTGAAAGCATAGGTATAAATGGATTTTTCCTTTAAATGATAAGAAATATCTACCAAAAACCATCAGCAAGCATTACTTGTAATGGAAATAAGGCAAAAGCCTTCCCAATGAGATCAGAAGTAAAGGATGCCCACTGTCACCAACATTATTCAGTATTGTATCAGAAATGCTAGCAACAGCAATAAGAGAAGAATAGAAATCAAAGGAATCAGAATGGGCAACGAGGTAAAAAAAAAACTATCCCTTTTTGCAGAAGATAAGATGATATACTTAGAAAATCCTAGAGATTCAACTAAAAAGTCAGTGGAAAAAATTAATTTCAGCAAAGTAGCAAGATATAAAATAAACCCACATAAATCATCAGCATTTCTATATACTGCCAGCAAAACCCTGCAAGAAGAGATAATGAGAAATACCCCATTTAAAATAACTATAGGGAGTATAACTGCCAAGACAAACCCAGGAACTGCATGAACATCATTATAAAACATTTTTATACAAATAAAAGTCAGATTTAAATAACTGGATAAATATTAATTGTTCATGAGTAGGTAGAGCCAATATAATAAAAATTACAATTCTACCCAAACTAATCTACTTATTCAATGTCATTCCAATTAATTACCCAAAAAGTATTTTATTGAGCTAGAAAAATACTAATAAAATTTATTTGGAAAGGGCGGCCAGGTGGCTCAACGAGTAAGAGCACCGGCTCCAGTGTCGGGATGACCTGGATCAAATCCGGGCTCAGATACTGTGATAGTAATGGCATTTAAAGATTCCCCTGTATTGGCTTAGTTTTTGAAATTGATTGTGTTAAAACCCAGAGCTTGTTAATCCCACCTGTGGGATGGACTTGTTGACTTGAAAAGAGAGACACGAACTGGGAGGAGCTGGTGATGTAGATTTGGAGAGACAAGTGAGAGGCAGATGAACTTTTTTTTTTGGAAGCAGCACCTCGTGGAGAGAGAGAGACTAAGAGAATTGCTGGTGGCCGCTTTGAATTGCCCTGGACTTTTGAGACCTGCCCCCTGAGCTGCCAAGGACTGAGGAGACATGGCTGTTTTGCTGGTACTTTGTCTGTCTGTTTTGATGTTGTTTTGCCAGATTTGTCCATTGGTGAAAGACAGTCCTGTTGTTGAAGAAGTCCTGGAACCTGGCTTTTGGTTAAGAAGCCCTAAGACTGTCCTGCAGACAGAGAGTGAATACTGTCCACTGGTGAAGGACAGTGCTGTTGTTGCAGGGGTCTGGAGACTGTCCTGCAGACAGAGTGAATACTGTCCACTGGTGAAGGACAGTGCTGTTGTTGCAGGGGTCTGGGAACCTTTCTGTTGGTTCAGAAGCCCTGACGAAGGATTTTCTTGTTGTATGTTTACAGAAATCCTAGAAGAGGGCTTTGCTAATGTTTTCAGGGGTTCTAGGACTGTTCTACAGACAGAGGATGAATTAATGAAGGGACTGGCAACGTATCTTGTGGCCTTGCTAAGCCTTGTCTTCCCAGGAACTAAGATTGCTGAGAACTTGCCTCGTGTCAAGATGAAGAAAAGACCTCCATTTGGGTATTAAGTGCTGTGTTTAAACTTGATGTAACTCTGGGGTAGATTCGATTGTGATCCAGGGGTGGGGAACTTTTGACCTTTTTGTGCTTTGTGATGGACCAAATGAAGGTACAGCCTAGGGGTGGAGAAGTATTTAGAACAGAGACTTTGTAATTGATTGAATGATTGGAAGGTCCTGGGGTGGGGTAGTGCTTGGAGATTATTTAATCACACTTAGTAAATGTTTTGATCTTCTCTGTTCTTGGTTTGTCACTGAATAAAATGGAGAGCACCTATGCTGGTATTTTGAACCTTGGGAAGTTGCCTTTCCATGGCAATTACGTTACAGATACTCAGCACCACACTCAGAAATAACTGGCCATGTAACCTTGAGCAAGTTACTTAACCCCAATTGCTTTAAAAAAAATTTATTTGGAAAAACAAAAGGTCAAGACTATCAAAGGAATAAATCAAAAAAACATAAAGGAAGGAGGTTTAGCATTACCAGATCTTAAACTATATTATATGGCAGTAGTTATCAAAACTATCTGGTACTAGCTGAGAAAAAGAAAGTCAGATCAGTGGAACAGAGTGAACATACAATACATAGTAGAAAATTTTTTAAGTAACCTTGTTCAACAAATGTAAAGATTTAAGTTTTGGGGATAAGAATTCATTACTTGGTTAAAAACTTCTGAGAAAATTGGAAAGTTAGTCTGGCAGAAATCGAGCATAGACCAATATCACCCTTCACCAGAAAATGTCAAAATTGATATATGACCTAGATATAAAGGGAGATATCCTAAGAAAATTAGAACATGGGACTATTAAACTTATGGATAGTAAGGTAATTTGTGAATAAACAAGAGATGGAGAGCATTGTGAGATAATTTTAATTACATTAAATTTAAAAGGGTTTGTAGAAAAAAAAACAATGTAGATTAGAAGGAAAGCAGAAAATTGGGGCTGGGGGGAATTTTGTAGACAATTTCTCAGATAAAGCTCTCATTTCAAATGTATAAAGAACTCTGTCAAATTTACAAGAAGATGAGTCATTCCCCAATTGATAAATGGTCAAAGGATATGAACAGGAAGTTTTTCGAAGAAGAAATTAAAACTATATTATAGTCACATGAAAAAATGCATTAATCATTACTGATTAAAGAAATGCAAATTAAAACAACTTTGAGATATCCTCTCATACCTATCAAATTGGCTAAAATGATAGAAGAGGAAAATGACAAATGATAGAAGGATGTAGAAAAACTGGGACATCAATCCGCTATTAGTGGAACTGTGAACTAATCCAATCATTTTGGAGAGCAATCTGGAATTATGTCCGAAAATTCGTAAAACTGTGTATACTCTTTGGCTACTATTAGGTCTGTTTCCCAAGATGATCAGGGAAAAAAGAAAAGTACTCATAGGTTCTAAAGTATTCATAGTAGCTTTCTTTGTGGCGGCAAAGAACTGGAAATTGAGGGATGCTCATCAACTGGGAAATGCCGGAACAAGTTGTGATATGCAACTGTGACGAAAAACTACTGTGCTGTAAGAAATGATGAGCAGGTTGATTTTAGAAAAACACAGAAAGATTTTCAGAAAATAATGAAGAATGAAATGAACAGAACCAAGAGAACATTGTACATTGTAACAGCAATACTGTTCAATGGGAATGACTAAGTGATTTTCAGTATTATAAATACTCAAATCAACTATGAAGGAAGATGCCGCCCACCTCCAGAGAAAGAACTGGTAAGCAGAAATATGCAAAGTAAGGTTTTACATATATTTATATATCTGTGTCTAGTGGCAGCCTTCTCTACTGCGGGCTGGGGAGGAAGGAAGAAAAAAAAGAAAAGGGCAGAGAAGAAACTCAGAAAGAAGCACATAAAAGCAAAGTAGCTTCAATAAATGATAAGGGAGCATTTATGACATAGTTTTTTTTTAAGTAAACCATTTGTAGTTTCATATTGAATCATCTCTTTGTATTGTGGTATATACATGGAAATGTTTTTTTTTTCTTTTTGCACTTAAGTTCAAAATTAATTTAAAAATTTTAAAAACAACAAATTAGTCTTTCTAGAAGACCAAATCAAAAACCACATGTTTGCTGTTCTTCCCTCAGTAATCCAAAGAACATGATAGACCTATGAGAACCTAGGGATTCTCACAGTCTGCGTCTCTAAAAGGGAAGCTGGATGAAGGGCAGCGAAAAATGTTTAAAGACAAAGCCCTCCCCCACCATCACTGATGATTCCAATGAAGAGGAGAAGAGGGAGGCATCTAAAGAGACAAGACTGGCCTGCAAAGGAGGACACACAGAACAGCTAAAAACGCAGGCCGGTGAGAGAATGAGCACAAGAAGTGGGGTGTGGTCTTGTGAGAAGGCTGAATACCAACATCATGACAGTCCTTCATGGGGAAGGAAGGGAAGAGAACCAAGGTCAGCCTACCAGAGGACAAATCAGACGGAGGCAGTCTGCTGAGGGATCAAGAGTGATCTTGCTGACTAGCTCTAATAAGAGCCAAGGGAGGAAATCCTAAGAGCATTCAGTGAGCAATGCACTGGGGCAGACATAGCAGCCTCTATTCCATCCTGGGCTGCACTCTCGCATACCCAGAATCCAGAACGAGGGAGACAGAAGGGCTATGACAGCCCTCTCTGGTGAGGACACAGCCACTATCTTGTATTACAGGCTGGGGATGCCCAGGATGGTGAGGCCACACGAGGCTTGGCTGAAGCAACAAGGGGACACAATCCTGCCTCAGGATATTCATCACATACAGATTCCTTCCTTTGGCACCCTAGGGCAAAACCAGGAACAATCGCGGGATTCGCAGAGAGGCGGATTTTAGGTCACTCTAAAGAGGACCTGTCCAAAAACGTGACCAGCTCCTGCAGGAATGACCGGAAGGTTTAAAGTAGGGTGTGTGACCACTTGCTGAGGACACTACCCATCAGATGGAGTTTGCTCTAGGCTACTCCAACGTCCTTCCTAGGAGCTTCAGGGCATGTCTGCTCTATTCTAAACCCCATGAAGCAAACCATGAGCACTCAAATACTATACATAATGGATAATACTTACCTTTTAGGATATTCAAATGTATTGAAGGCATTGGTATGATTCTTGACAAAGAAACCTACATGGGGTATTTCCATTTGGACATGTCTTTTATTTTCTCAGGAAATCAAAGACCCTACTTCAACCCCAATAAAGTTCCACAATATTTTTATTAATTAACAATTAAATTAAATAAAAATTCACACAGACAACAAGAAGCACAGATACAGTCACAAACGGCAAGACTTTACTGCCAAACCACAAAACAGAGTTCCTTGAAAGATGATGTCAGACTCCTTTTTCATGCCTAAACATCATTATTTTAGTGAAAAGTTACCTGGCAAATGTTTTTCATAGATCCATAATAAATACATATTTTAAATGTTAAGCTTTTATGAGGTAAATTAATGTTACAATATTGACTTTTTTAGTCAATAAAAATTTCCTGAATGCATATTCTGTGTGAGGCACTAAGACACAGCCCCTCTTACCTTAAAGAGCCTATAAATGCTATTGGGATCTCAAGCTTTAAAACACATGAAAAATTGAATAAGTAAATTTGACAAAGGCTAGAATTACCTGTCCTACCCACCTGTACAATCCTGAGCAACGTAAATCGTTATTCCTTGTAAATCAGGGTGTCTTGCCTCTTCAACTGCTTTTCTATGAAATGAGAGCAAACATATGATTCTCCTTTAAAATATTAAACAGAATTTTTGGCAGTAACTAAAGACCACTTAACCACAACCAATGCAGAATTTTCATTTCCAGCCCAGAGTGCTGGACTGCTAGCTGTAAGAAACCAAGCACTTCCCATAACCTCTCTTGGCCACAGTGTCTTCATCGGTAAAGTAAAGATAATGACAGAACTCACCTCCCAGTGCTATTCTGAGGATGCAATAACATATAAAGCACTGTGCAAACACCTTCTGGATATTTCAAGTTATCATCCCAATGAATTCAAATTCAACAAAAACACTTTTTAAGTTCCTACTCTGTGCAGGGTAAACAAGACGAGAATTCATTCCACAGAAGTTAAAATACTACATTAAACCATTCAAAGAACATCAACAGCTGATCTAATTTCATACGCTAACAAGACCAAGTCCTGCTACAAAAACCTGTAGCACAGAAATGAGAGTAGGTTCTTAAAAGCTCTGCCAACAGAACATGAACCCTGGAAGGATTACCATGCTTACAAAAAAAAAAAAAAAAAAAGGGCTTTGTGTATGGCCTTGACAACAAATCAGGTCTGCTTTCCAAGGGTCAGAGCCAGGTCACTGGCCTTGGTGCTGAATTTTTTGGTCATAACAGCCCATGAACCAAAGACCAAGAAAAATGAGCTTCTATGGCCCTCTTCGCCAACACTGAAGGTGATACCATGGTAAGGAAGAGGTCAGAGGGTGCTAAGATTCCCAGCTGTTATACCATCTATAAACTTTAACTTGGCTGTCAGTCTACAGAACAAGTCAATCTAGAGAACATAAAGATGGCCCTAAAAATATGATCTTATTTAATTCTCGCAACAACCTTGGGAAGTAAGTACTATTGTTATCTTCATTTTACAGATGAGGAAACTAAGGCAGATAATGGTTAAGTGACTTGCCCAAGGTCAAACAGCTTTGAAGTGTTTAAGAATTATTGGTAGGACATCTCACCGTCAGAGTGGCTAAAATGACAAAACAGGAAAATGACAAATGCTGGAGAGGATGTGGAAAAACTGGAACACTAATGTATTGTTGGTGAAGTTGTGAACTGATCCAACCTTTCTGGAGAGCAATCTGCAACCATGCCCAAAGGGCTATAAATAAATGCATACCCTTTGACCCAGCAATACCACTTCTAAGGCTGTATCCCAAAGAGATCATAGAAATGGGAAGAGGACCCATATGTACAAAAATAGTAATTGCAGCTCTTTTTTGTGGTGGTCAAGAACTGGAAATCAAGGGGATTCCCATCAATTGGGGAATGGCTAAACAAGTTGTGATATATGAATGTAATGGAATACTATTGTGTTATAAGAAATAAGGAGCAGATGGACTTCAGAAAAACCTGGAGAGACTTATATAAACTGATGTTGTGTGAGAAGAGCAGAACCAGGAGAAATTTGTCCATGATTACAGACACAACGTATGTGTGATGATCAACTCTGATAGCCTGGGCTCCTCTCAGCAATACAAGGTTATAAAACAACTCCAAGAGACTCAGGATGGAGAAAGACATCCACATCCAGAGAAAGAACTACAGAGTCTGAATGCAGACCGAAGCAAACTCCCTGCTCTCTTTCTTTTTCTTCTTTTGTTGTGTTTCCTCTTTCCCATTGTTCATTCCATTGGTTATAATCCTTCTTTACCTGGCTAATGTTTAATATGAAGGTATCTGTAGATCCTATATTTCACTACATGCCACCAAGGGGGAGGGGGAAGGAGAGGGAGTGGGAGGAAATTTGAAACTCAAGGGATTGTGGAATGGAATGTTGTAAATTAAAAGTAAATAAATAAATTTTTTTAAAAAGAATTACTGGTAGGAAAGTTCTACAAAAAAAACTTCAAAAGACCCTTCAAATTAAATTAATATAAACTTTGATATTTGGCAACTTTGGTACAAACATGGGAATAAGCAAGGATGGTAAAAAATATATGAGAAGCACAGGTCAAGAACAATGAAAGAGAGACACGTGGAAGATCTCAAAGCCTTAGATTGCTACATCAAGAATTTAGATTTATTAAACAAAAAAAGGAGGGAGAAAGAGGCTGGGGAAAAGGGAGGAGGGGGCAGAAGAGAATGAGGAAAGGCAAGTGGAAGGGGGGAGAAAGGAGGAGGAAGGGAAGAGAAAAGAGGGAGAAAAGAAGAGGGAGAAAGGAGGCGGGAGCAGGGGAAAGGGAGGGAAAACAGACTTATTAATCCAACAATCAGTCTGCCTCGAGGTGAGCAGATGCTTCAGCAAAAAGCAAAGTCTACCGACTGCTCCCAAGCTACAAAGGCTTCAGCCTTGGGATCAGGAATGGCACAGACGTGTGTGGCTGTGGCTGTGGCTGTGGCAATGGGTGCTGTCTGAGGACCAGCCTGGTTAAGTGTTGACAGCCTTCTTACTAGGGTGGCTACAAGACCATCTGTCTCCAACCCCACTCAGGGAGCACCTATTCCAATGGCATCAGAGATCTCTGAGGAATGGAAGCAGGAAGGGAAATAGGCATCCATAGGAAATACATATGCACATTATCTCTGCAGTCTTTTCCCAAAGCTCTTTTAACAGCAACTGTACTTTTAAAATTTATTCAGGAATCCTTATTACCTGAACAGGCAAACTTCCAAATGAAAGTATACAAGCTATGACAAGATTCATATGGGAAATAACCATAAAGAGAGCCTGGGTCAATGCCCCCAAAAGCATTTCTAGTGATGTTTCCTGGGTTATCTTTATTTTCTATGGATTAAGTTAGGTTCTAAGAGATCTATGCTCTAGTTTATGCTATCACAATGGAGGGGAGAAATGAGCCTTATGAATTACTATACTTTTCATAAATCCTATGCCAACTTGGGAACGATAAATATCACTTGATTATTATGCTGATGAAATGAAAACTAGACAACAGAAGCCAATCCTCCCATTTTAATGGTTTGGTTTGTAAAATGTCTAAGTGTAGGAAGCCATGAGTCAAGACTTGAGAAAAATTTTAAATTGATCAATGTGTCTAACTGGAATAATTTACATCTGCACCTTGACCTCTTATACTTGGATGACATATTAATGATTCAGTTTATGACAATACTGGGACATGCACAGAACACCTAAGACCATAAAAAACAAAAAATCAAGTAGTATCCAAATAAATGGCACATAAAAAGGCAAAGTATAGTGAAATTTGACTTTCGACTTTTTTTCCGCCCACACTGAATGTCACAGACCCTTTACTTTTACTATGATATAATTATAATATTAATAGTCCCATACATTTACAGTTCACAAGAATTTGATGTGTGCAAAGAAATGCTGAAAACATCAATTTCAGCTCTGACATTTCATTACACTATCAGTACATTACAGCCCCCAGGTTACAGTATTAAAAAAAAAATCTATAATGTTATGCATGTTCCAAGGTTGAAAGAGTTGTTAGTTTTTAGAACATTTCAATAAGGTGCTCTATCGACTGAGCTTTAAAGAGACCTTGGTCCTTTGCAGCCAACAAGGGGGAAAGTAGCCTGTCTCCGTAAATAAACTGAGCAGGGCAGGAGCTGACAAGCCAGGCTGCAGCTCAACTGAGCTTTCTCTGCTCTGAAAACAAAAAGAATCTTTACAATAATGTCCTATAACTGCTGAACACTAAAAGCTCTTCTACATGTAGAGCAGGGGTGGGGAACCTGCAGCCTTGAGGCCACATGCAGCCTTCGGGGGCCTCGGGTGCAGCCTTTTGGCCGAGTCTGAGCTTTACAGAACAAATCCTTTTATTAAGGAGACGCAATCAAAGGACTGCACTTGAGGACCTAGAGGGCCACATGTGGCTTTGAGGCCGCAGGTTCTCCACCCCTGATCTAGAGGAAAACTCTCAACATCCTCTCTACTCCACCCCATGTCACTCTCTGTCTCCCTCCCTTCCCCTCCCCTCTCTCCTCCTCATCCCCTCAGCTGTCTGTCTATCTGACAAGCTAGAGCATATGATGAGAGTTTTAAGAGAACTTTACCTTAAAATGTGTGCAACAACTGCTGGGCCATACCAGTCTCCAGCTGTTTTCCCAGACTTCTTCCCATATTCAATTAGCTGATGTAAGCCAAAGCAGGCCAATGGGAAGTCACCAAACCACGAGATGATTTTCCTGTGGCAGACCTCATCCCTGCCTTCTTCATCCGAGCTCCTCCTGCATAGTTCTCCAAGGACGGACGATGGGCCTTTGGGTGTTCTTTCTCCCACGAGGGATGCTTCAAATGATGCTGTGAGTTTTTTCACAGTGTGAGAAGTCCATGATTCAGAATCTGAGTTTTCAACGTCCAATGCATCTGGCCAGGTCCAGGCTATCATAGTTTCAAAAGGAGGTGTTCATTTTTTTAAACAACCAAATTTTGACAAACTAAACAGAGACTAAGCCTACTAAAACCAGTAACTGTACCTTATATTGGGTAGACCACAATTCTCAAATTATACTTACATCTATCTCTACCAACTAGCTGCAATTATCTCTATCAAAAAGCAAAGCAGATTTAGCAAGAGAGTATAACAACATTTACGATATCTGAGAACAACAAAACAGTTGTCAAAGAGTGAGATTTTTCTGTACTTAGAGATTAAACTTAAGGGGCTTTTTTTCCCATAAGATTTTCTTTTTTCCAGAAAGAAATTTGTACAGGCATCATGATGAGGTAAAACTTGAAAGACAGCCTGGCCAGGAGTGAGGAGACTTGAGCTAGTCCCAACTCTACCCCTGATGTTTGACACTGAGTGAGTCACAGCCTCTTTGAGTCTCAGTTAGGGGAACAGACCAGATCAGGGGTTCTGAATCTGCAATTTCACAGCGTTCACTAACTTGGATGGGAAAAAGTTACATCTTTCTTTTCCTTAATCTCTAAATGACATTTAGCATCTCCTTATATGAACTAAAAGTCCAGTTCTGAGCACTGGTCCGTAGGCTTCTCCAAACTGGCAAAGGGGCCCATGCCACAGAAAAGGATAAGCGTCCCTGCACCAAATGCTCCCCAAGCTCCCTCCCAGCTCTCATGTTTTAATAACTCCCATCTTGGGAATGGAGTAACTCTCTATTTCTTTGTGAAAGTCTTTGATCTTGGTTATAGAAGACAGATAATGAAACAGGCCTCACTCTTCTCAATCGAGAGAGGCAAGACGACAAACATGGAATGTCACATAAGCTGTCAGACACAGTCACCTCAGGACGTGGTACTGAAAGCTACTTTCCTATAAGGAAGAAATGTATGGGCAAGGAGGTTCGAGGAAGTCATCATAGTATTAAAAAAAATACTAAGTCTGCCAAGGTCTAAACACAACATATACAAACACAGCCATCACAGGCTGTAGTATCATAGCAAGCCTATATTTCATTCTAAGTCAACAAAATGAGTATGGAAGCAGAAAATCAGCCCCACGAGACCTTAAGAAATCATTCAGTACTGGCCCACTGTCACACACGTCTATAGCTAACCTGCCTCAGAAAAAGATAAAGATTCTCCAAGAAAATCATTTTGCCACTTCCTTTCATGAGCTATTATTTTTTAAACCCTTCTATTAGCAAAATCATAGGAAGTATTCTTCATACCGAAGCCTTATGGTATATACATTCATATACACAGTTTATAGACACACAATTTAAAAGTTTTAAAGCTCAGCTCACCAATACATGCTTTAGTAAGTAAATATTAGATCAACATAATCAGATAGTGTAGTTATCCTAAAAAACAATGAACTAAATTCATAGTTCATCTTTTTTAGTATAACTACATTATCTGATTACATAGCTCATGGATTGTATCTCAAAGTTTAATAGTAAAAAAACTCAATGTTAGAGTAGATAATTATGAAATCAATCTAAAACATACCTCACTATTTAGGTAGGAAAGACTCTAAACTGGCCATCACAGGAAAAAAACCACTTTAAAGTCAGACTTCCATGTGACATCCTTAAGAGTCTCACTACATAGCACAGAGGCCTCCTAAACCCTGAAGATGGGTAGGGATTTAATAATGAAAAGGCTGATGATTAAAGCAGCTTCACATACAATTAACAAGAAAAATGAGAATCTCTTAGAAGTCAGTATGTTATAGAAACAATGCTACTCCAACGGCAATGGGGCCAAAGCCAGGGAGAGGTAGCGGTCCGGTCCCAGGGCTTCACGAGCACTGCAGAGGAGTGCCCACCCTTTCTCAACAACTTAGACTCAGAGAGTGTCTGAAGGGACCTGCCCACTGTCACACAGCCAGGGTGGTCAGCAGCAGGGCTCAAACCCATGTCCTTCTGACTCTAGCCAGGTCTCTCTGGCTACTCTCACAAAGTCCCCATTTTTAAAAAAATGGGAGGGGGAAAAAAAGGGGGGGGGGGGGGGAAGGGAAGGGGGCAGAGAGTGGGACGGTGGGAGGGAGAGG
>NW_027185852.1:12916184-12952175 GCF_028583685.1 Petaurus breviceps papuanus
TGGGTGTGGGGGAGAGAGATAGAGGAAGCAGAAGGGAGAAAGACAGAAAGAGAGAAAAACAGAAAAGACAGGAGAGAGAGAGAGGGAGGGAGAGGGAGGGAGAGAAAGAGAGAGAAAGAAGACACAGAGAGAGACAGGAAGAGACAGAGAGAAGACACAGATGGACAGACAGACAGTCAGAGGGAGCGGGGGACTGTGGGAGAGAAATGCTGCATATGCTATTACAAGTGTTTCAGCTGTTCCTGCTAAAAATTTTTCTTTATTACCAGGAAAACTGTTGAGGGGAGGGGAAGGTTAACCAGAAATACAGTGACATTTTTTTAAAAGTCTTAGATAAAAAAAAAATTTAAGAGGAAGACAGTAGGGACAAGGGATACCACCAATTGAACATACTTGAGCCCAGGTGTTACTTGCCACAGGCTTACTAGTAAATTCAATTTGTAGCAGTCGGGAGTCCAGGAAATAACCAGCAGGGAATGTTAATGCCCTGGCTAGAAAGTCTAGGGAGTTCACACAAGAACAGGAACAGTTAAAGGGAGATGGCTTTACCTCGGCCCAGGAAATGGAGAACGAGCCCTTGTGCCAAAAGCATCTGGCCAGTTCTCAAGGTGCAGCCCCACCCGCAGTCTGTGGTCAGCGCCGAGCCCTCAATCTGGGGAAACTCTTCTCTGTAGGTCAGCCATATTCTAGAAATGAAATCTCTACGAAATTCTTCAACATTCCCAGAAATGACAACGTGGTCATTTTCTGCTGGCCATCGCGATCTGACAGGTGCCGTTTCATCTTCTTCTGTAAGAAAAAAGCACGAGGTTCATGCTCCACACAGGTGACCACCTGGTGATGGGGACCCCGTGGCCTAAGCACAGGATGCAGAACATCCAACGGGGCTCCTCCCCATCGCCAACATCGAGTAAGTGTGGAGTAGCCAAGATACCCTAACAAGTGCATCATCTGTCCTACCGAATGCACAAGACCTGTAAGGGTCCAGTGAGACATGAAACCAAAGTGCTTTTGTAAACTTGAAGTCATCATACAAGCACAAAACATGACTATGAATTTCACCATCAGCAGTGACTATCACTATTGATTTCATACATCGCCCACCCTAAGATGATGGGAAGCCATCTCAGTCATTGGTTCATGACACAGACCCCAGTGTGCCCTGATGAGTCTCCTGTAAATGAAACAGAGCAAGCCTCCAACAGCTCACACTGTGCTCATGTAACGAATGCTCTCAGGAAGACTTTAAAAATCCATCACGCCAGGCTCCCATGTGCCACGGTGATGCAAAGTCCTCACTCTTCTCTGATGTCTGTCAATCACCTGTGGCACTGGCATTAGTCCTGAAGAGTCAACTGAGCTGTTGGTGAGAATTATACCAGATTCCAGGGCAGACACAAGCACAAGGAGCACTCTGCCTTTGTCCAACAACCTACAGAGCACTGGCATGAAACAAGGGTAGGGAGACAGTGAGTCCTCCACAAGGGAGGATGGGAAACATCCTGGGTAAAATCTAAACACAAAGGATTTCCTGCTCCTTCTCCAAACAGTTCTACCTGAAGAGGACAAAAGGCTAATCGCCCTGAGTTTCTGTGACTCCCTCCTCCTCCGGCTCTCTGGATGCAGTCAAAGTGGCTTCCTTCCTGTTCCTGCGCCCACCACCAGGCTCTCCTCCCCCAACAACTGAAATGCTTTCTCTCCTCACTGCAACCCGTGGTCCACTGGCCACCCTCTTGCCCACTGTGAGGCCACCAGGTGCACACCCTTCCCCAGAAGCATGACCAGATCACATCTGCCACTACTACAGGAAGGGCTGAGTCCTTCTACTCCCCTAGGGCTCTGACTGCCATCCCCATGACTTTCCCTAGCAAAGGGCCCTTCTTGGTCACACTCTCCTCCTAGACAAACAGTCTCTCATCTCTGAGATTTTTGTGACTCAGTATCCTTCACTGTCTATGTTCCCTACTCAGCCCCCACAAGAATGTCATCCTGGGGGATAAGGACTGCCTTTGCCTTTGTATTTGGAGCCTCAGGGCTTGGCATGTGTTTGCTAGGCCCATAGTAGGCTCCTTCTTCATCAATGCCTTTGCCTTTGTATTTGCAGCCTCAGGGCTTGGCACGTGTTTGCTAGGCCCCTAGCAGGCTCATCATCCAAGCCTCTGCTTTTGTCCCTCCACTGACTTCCACCTCTAGGAATCCCTCACTCCATTTCCAACTCAGGTCAAGTGCCGCCTCCCACAGGGTGGTTTCTCAGGGGCCCAGGCCCCAGTCATGAGGCCCTCCTTCCCATCCCAGCTTACATATAAGTGTATGCTGATTCATCTGTCTATGTGCTGCCTACTCCAGTTACACAGAGGCTTCTTGGTTTTCACCTGTGTACCCCCAGCACCTGGCACACTGTCTGGCACACAGGAAGAACATCATAAACCTGTTCATTTAAATTGTAGAATTCAACAAATACAAAACCTCCTTGATGAAACTCACAGCAACATAAAAGACTGGTGAAGTTGCTGCGAAAACTAGCCAGATTAAAAATGCATATGGCTCAGATAATGACATACAGTTGGACGAAGGCCGATCTAATTAGTCCATCAGTAAGTATATCTTGGATAAGCGCTCCAGATGGAGAATAAACTGCATCCAGAATGGAGCAGGAGAAGGGCATCCAGCTTGACTTCACTTGGGCAATTCTCAAGTATTTCCAAAGACTCATTAACCCCAGCACTCTGCAGGTAACACTCAGTGGATGTGGATCCCAAAGGACTAGGGAAAGATGGACAGTGGGCGACAAGGCCAAATGCTGCAGAGAGGTCAACGTCAGAAGAAACTACATGAGTCACTGGCCAGGGTCATTTGGAGTTCCAGCTGAATGATAAGACTGGAAGCCAGACGCAAAAGTTCAAGAAGATAATTAGAGCCCATTTGCCGCAAGCTTCCTCTAGACCTTGCAGGCCCTTCACAATGCCCCACATACACACCCCTCTCCTCTACTGCAAGCCCTCACACTCAGGGGCGCCCTCAGACACTCTGTCTTCCCCATGAGACTGTAAGCTCCTTGAGGGCAGGCACGCTTTCTTTTCCTTGTTTGTATCTCCAGCATTTAGCAAAGCACCTGGCACACAGTAGGTACTTAATTAATGTTCACGCACTACTGACTGCTAGTCTCCAGAAACACTCGCGGTACGCTGATGGATGCAAAGGAAATAAAACTCAGTTCCTGCTTCATAATCTTGTCATCCAAGTGGAGAGAAATGAGAACATGTTTGAAATGGAAGCAAACAGAAGAAGACAGCATATTATTAAGAACAAGTTGTTGTTGAGAGTGTAAATATTGAAGAAGAAGGGCCAAAACCAATCATGAAACTACAAAAACAATTTCAGATATGTAAATATTCACTATGTATTTCAAGAAAAAAATTTCGAAGCTGTTTACAAATTTTGGACTCTCACCTTCAGACTTGAAATGATAACATTTCCCCAGCAATAATACTGGTGAATTTCTGCTGAAATATGTCTTTGTTTTCAACACCCAGCCTAAAGAAAGAAAAAAAAGAATGCTTTGCATGAAAATTTGACGAGTGAAAAATTACAAAAGCATTTTTCTCTGCCCAATTAATAATCTGACAATTATCACTGTATGTGTGAGAAGGAGGGAAAATATTTGAACACAAATCAAAACAAAGGCCTTTTATGCTCATTCTTTTTCACTAAAATCAAGTGTTCTAAAGAAAGCCACATTGTCTCAACAAAGGGGAAATGGCAGACAAATAAATGTGTCTTCTGTAGAAAGGGCCAGAGAACTCAAGCAAACTCTCGACTAAGCCACATTCCAATGAAGTATCTCAGGACACAGAGGGACTGAACAACCTGTCCAAGACAAACAGCCAGCCCAGTCTCCCCATCTGCAGCATGGTCTGCCCAGCCCCCACCCAGGGGTGCCCCACCAGACTAGACCCCACTGCGGCTGTGAGCATCACTGCCCCCATCCCCGCACTACCTCCCCACGACTCACCAGGGCCTGCTCCCCACCCTCTCCACTGGCCCCTCTTTGTTCCTGCTCCACAATGAAAAGTCTCCCGTCCCTCTGGGCATTGTCCCTCTTCTTCTTGCCTCCCCCTCCTCCCTCTAGGATCCTGCCATATTGGCCTGAGACCAGCCTCCTCCTCCTCACAGGCCTGCACAGACTGTCCCCCCTGTGCCTTGAATATCTTCCCTTTCCCCTTCTCCCTTGGCCTCAGAACCCCTGGCTTCCTCTGAAACCTCCCCGTGGTGAGGCCTTGCCAGCCCCCTTGGTCTCTCCCCTGGCCCAGCTGTGGGCTCCTCTTCCTCTGTCTCTATGGTCTGTGTCCCTGTTAGAACATAAGCCGCGGGGGGCAGAGGCAGCTCCAGGGTCCCTTTGTATCCCAGCACAGAGGAAGCACATCATAAACGCTCACCAACTGAGTGATCCCCTTCCCATCGGCTCACTCTCACTGCATCCCCAGTCCTGGCTGTGCCTTCGCTCCCACAGCCCCAACACACTGGGCCATTACTTCCTGCTCCTGAAAGTCTCCCCCCTCTGACGCTCTCTACAAAAATGCCCCCAGCTGAGCTCCCTCTGCTCCCCATCCCTGTCCTTCACCAAGCCTGTGCAACTCAAATAGCCCAGCCCCCCCAGCCCCTCAGTCTTCTCAATCCCACAAACAATGCCTCCTCTCCATCTTGGTGGCTGTGACATCCTAGAGCTCGCCATTACCCACAAGGACTCCATACCCTGATGAAAGTCTCTGATGTTCCTCTACCTGACCCCAACCTCCCCCTGTGCCTGATCCCTCCTCACCCTCACCACGACCCTGAAACCCTCCACCATCCACCACCTCCTGAATCCTCTCTCCCTTCCTGGATTTCACTTTCTTCCCTTTATAATCTCTGCCCTGTAACTACCCAAGGCAACTCCACACTCCTTTCTGCTTCCAGATCCCTAATGCCTTTGCCTATCACAGCTGAGCCCTTGCCAACACTGGCCCTTTATGACCACCACTCGCAACCTCCTCTGGTCCAGCTCATAAGCCACTAACCTGATCTGGAGGAAGTCACATAAGTGAGCTGACCAGGTACAGGACAAAGCTGGTATCTCCCCTCACCAGAGCGCTCCAGGCAGCAAGGCAACACTCTTACTTCTGTAAGCTGATCCCCTCAATCACACCCCACAGTCTCCAAACATTCTCTTCTCTCCTCCAGCCTCCCATCCATCTCCCTTCCCTCTGAGGACCCTGCCCCTTGCTGCTCTGAGAACACAAGTTCCTTCCCCCTTCTTTCCTTGAACAATCAACAAACATTTATTAAATGCCTACTATGTGCCAAGCACTCAAAACTCTCTGAAGTCATCCCCACACTTCTGTTTTCCCACCAGTCTCTGATAATGAAAAGACCCTTCTCACTCTGCCACTGTCCCCGAGGCCGCCCTCCCATCTCTGCCAGCAGACGGGCCACTCTTTAACCCTCTCCCCTTAGGCTTCCCTCCCTGTCTAGCACTGTGCTCAAGCCCCCTCAATTCTAACACAACCTTCCGCAGCCCTCACTGCCCCCTACAGACTATCATTCTCTCTTCCTTCTCTATTTGTCAGCCAAACTACTAGAAAAAAGCTGCCCACTCTCACTGTCTCCACTCCTTTCCTCCCCTTCCTCAGTATTTTATGACCTGCATCCCAAAATCGCCAGCAATCTCTTAACTGCCAGCCCTGATGGTCTTTCCTCAGTCTTCCCCTTGCAGCTGACCCCACTGACCACCCTCTCCCCCTGCAGACTCCTCTCTCCTCTCCAGGCTCTCATAACACTGCTCTGCCCCACTTCTCCTTATACCTGCCTGAAGGTATCTCCATCCCTTTAGCTGGTCATCATCCGCCTCCTCAGACCTACTGTGCACATGCCCCCAGGCTGTGTCCAGGGCCCTTATCTCTTCCTGCTCTGTTCTCTGATCACCATCATCTCAATGCCATGACTCACAGGTCACACAACTAGAGCCAGCCTCCCCCTGGCACGCCCCACAGGCATCTCAAACTCAACATATCCCAAGCTAAGCTCCTCCACTCCCCCGATGCACTCCTCCTCCATGTTTCCCTGGGTCTGTCAAAGGCACCATCCTTCACCACTCCCAGGTTGGCAGTGCCATGCTGTCCATCAACTGCCAAGGCATGCTCTTTCTACCTCCACAATTTCCCTTCCATTTACTCACACAGTCACCTCCTTAGCTCAGCCACTATCACTCCTCCTTGGCCCACTCCAGTGGCCTCCTCGCTGGCCTCCCTGCCTCAAGCCTCTCCCCACTTGCCTCCAGCATCCCACATGGCTGCCCTCCCCCAAGGCGGTCCCTCCTTCACCGGGTCCTGACAGGGCCTGGCCTCGAGGCTCTTCTGCTTCCCCTGTGCCCACATACTAGACAAGTGTTGACTCTTCACATGACCTCACAACCTTTTCTTAAAGAACTGACTCACTGTGTGAAAGCCGCCATGCTCTCACAGGTCAGCATGGCCTGGTCCAGCAAACAGTGTGCACAGGGGATCAGAGGAACATCACTGTGATGCTCTGTCCCTGGGAGCTTACAGAATAGTGAACCTCCGAGGAAGCGCCCCAAGCAAAACATTTTTAATTTGAACTGGAACCTTGGCCAAACAATGACAGCCAACATTTCCACAGCACTTTGAGGTTTCTAAAACACATTCTTTATCGGTCGCCTCATCTGGTTCTCACAACAACCCTGTGGGGCTGGTCTGCTCTGACCATCATTTTACAGAAAGGGAAACTGAGGAGGGGAGAGTTTATGTCTCACCCAGTCCATGAACGTCTAAGGAAAGAGCCAAGTGCAGTTTCTTCCTGACAGAGTCCAGACCTTTACCCCCTCACTGATCTATGTAGAGAGATTACAAATGGCGTCACGGATCTCCTCTTGGTTTGAACAATTTCACTGTGACGATAATGGCACTTACTGTATTTCATGTTGTTCCATGCTGACATGAATTTAGTTTTCAGCTTGTCAACTTCATCTGTCCCTGTGGCCTCCATGTTCAACTAGAGAGAGAGCCAGCATTCTCCGGTGGAGTTTGGTTATCTTCCTTTACACAAACACAAGAGACCAGAAATGCTCGTGAACATATATCTCACATACACACACATACACATCTATGCATGCAAACACACACATACAAGCACAGTAGATGATGCCGACTGTCCTCATGATACTTAAATGGTAAACACAACAAGGAAAGGGGCTATCAAAAGCTTCAATTTATAGAAACAGAAAGCAATCATATGTTCTATGAATATTTAAGTAATGAAAACATTTAATTCCAAATACACAACAATAAAATTATCACATAAAGGCAAACAAAAAATCTCTCCCAATCGCTCTCGACTGTACCACAAACCTGGCGAGAGGTATATACCCCCCACTCAGGGGCTCACAAGCTACCCTCACTCTGGTTTTATTTGTATTTAGAGAAGCCTACTGGAATTCTCATAAAAAACAGGATGTTTTCAGAATGGAACCATTTACTTATATGAAATAGATTGCTGTTTTCATATGAATTTGAAACATTTTTTTAATGAGGCATTTCCTCCCATTCCCAACTCTCCATGGCTGAAACAGACGTGTACCACGGAGCAGATCTCACGGCAAACACACCACGAACTGTGGCTCAGAAACAGGACCTCCCAGAGCTTTCACAGGCAAGTCAGAGGCAAAGCTAAGAGTGAGGGATATATTGTGAAGGGGCATATAAATTAAATCTGAAAATACTTGCAGTTCTTTGCGATAATACATAGTTTACTTTCCATAGAAAGAATATTTCACAGAACATTAACCTTTCAAGTTGTAAACATCTCCTCAAAAGTATTGGTAAAATTATTTTTCTAGCAATCCGCATTCTATTTTACAATGTGCATTTTAAAATGCTACTAATTATGCTTTTTGTTTTGTCATAAAGTTCCTTCTTCTTGGACTTAAAATAAGCCATCCATTGTGCAATGATGTTGTTCATTCAAGTCAGTTTACAAATGCCAACAGCAGCCTCGGCCTCTGCTCCCCCCCAACCCATATTTTCTAAGAAAGCTATTTTACTTAGTGATCAAAGAAAAAGGGAAAAAATACCAAAGACCTGATTCACAGAAATCATCCTGTAAAAACTCAATTATCTGCTTACATGACCTTACACGACCAGGATAATTTCATAATGATTCATACTACATAAACGTTAGAGGACAGTGATACATGAGAAGAATTACAGCATGTCTAGAGAACTTCTAGGTTTGCTAAACACTTTCCATATCAACTCGTTCCACAATAACTCTGTGAGGTAGGTGCTATCATTGTTTCTACTTTACAGATGGGGAAACTGAGGTAGGCTCACACAGATAAATGAGTGTGACTTGAACTCAGTTCTTCCTGATGTCAGACTGGGCACTCCACCACCCAAAGGCCAGGAGACTGAGCCAGGACCTGTAACTTCACTGGCAGAGGGAACTCACAGGGAGAAAACCCATCTAGCAGGGCAGGGTAGTGGTTCCACAACTTCATCCCAGCACCTGGGAGGTGAAGCCCTCTCCCAGCTCTGTGGGCCAGAAGGTGTCAAAGGCACACAGGGACAGAGGATGCTCCCTTCCTTTATTCCACCACCTGGATGCCTTCTGAGAAAGCAGGCTGCTACATAATCCTACAGCTCAACAGTGAGCCTCTAAAGAGCTGCAGGGTTCAGATGGATAACTTGGGCACTGGAAATTTAGCCCAAACCTCACACCATCATCTCTACAATACCTTTCACGGGCTTGATCCCAAAGATCATGCATAAATATGCTGTTTGGAATTTGTATGGGAAAACCCATTTTTCCAGACAAATAATGTTACCAGTTTTGGCTTGGGTCCCAGGCTAGCCCACAAAAGCTTATTTAAATGATCAGCTAAAGCATGAGAAAGCCTAGAAAACAATACTCCTAGAATGCAAGCAAGTAAATCAAACAGGAAAACAATAAAACTTAAAGATAGTTTTTTCTTCCTTTTGTGAATGCTGACATGTGAGAAAAAAAACATGTTTAAGTAGAAGATGAAAAGGTAGATGGAAACTTTGAGGAAGATTCTGCATGTGATTTCTGGTTGCTCTGAAGAATGATGGAGGATATCACTGATTCTTTGCCACATCGAATTTCGTTTTTAAAATGTTTTCTTCTATACCAAAATAGTACCACAGGTGCGTATCAGACATTCTGATCAAAGGAAGATGATGGCTAATAGAACGTGTATATGCCAGAAAACTGATGGCCTGTAGCACTTCAAGCCAAGCCTGAAATCTCCTTTAGATGAGGAAAATCAGGGACTGAAACTTAGAGTGAGGCAGGTCTCCCCACTGACCCCCAGACAGCACCAGCAGCTCGGGGCACTTGGGTTACTGCTGTCCAGAAGGAAGGAGTGGCAGCTAAGGCAGCTTCTGGGCAGGTGGGGTTGTGGGGAAGGAAGGAGGACAGAAAGGAGGCAGTGAACAAAATGGGCATTTATATAGAGAGGAAGTTCATACCTCGAGTGTTCATATATGGCACCATAGTGCACAAAGAGCACTGGACCTAGAGTCAGGAAGACTCATCTTCCCCGAGTTCAAATCCAGCCTCAGACACTTGCTAGCTGGGTGACCCTAGGCAACTCACTTCACCATGTTTGCCTCAGTTTCTCATCTGTAAAGTGAGCTGGAGGAGGAAATGGAAAATCTCTCCACTATCTCTGCCAAGAAAACCCCAAATGAAGTCACAAAGAGTCAGAAATGACTGAAAAAAATGAATGAATGTATGTATATACATATATATAATAGTTAATAGATATATTTATACATATATGTGTGTATATATGCCCATACACACACACATATATTTGTATATATGTTAATAGCTTACATAGCTTAGATACCAAATCCTTATAAAAGAAATTTGATACAAAGATTTTTTTTCCCATTTCACCACTGCCCTTCTCATTGTAGATTCATTCATTTTGTTTGTGCAGCTTTTCAGTTTCATGTAATCAAAGTTACCTACTTATCTTCTGTAATTGACTCTAAGCTTTCATTAAGGATATATCTCCCACCCACAGTTGTAGGATATGATCTGCTTCTTCACTAACTTTTTTAAAGTGTGTTTTTTAACATCAAGGTCACATATTCATTTAGAATGTATCTTGAATATGGTGCTAGGTGTTGATCTAAATAACTGATCTAATTTCTCAGACTGCTTTACAGTTTTCTTTTTTTTTCTTTTTTATTTGGGAGAAGGCAGGGCAATTCAGGTTAAGTGACTTGCCCAAGGTCACATGGCTTGTAAGTGTTATGTGTCTGAGGCCAGAACAGTTTTAATCAAACAGAGAGTTCTTTCCCAAGTAATTTTTGTTTTGCACTTCACTGAACACTGGATTATTAAGTTCCAGTGTTTCTGATTCTTCCTGGTCTAGCGACCTACCTTTGTTTTTTAATCAACACCAAATGGTTTTGATGACTTTTGCTTTATACTATAGTTTAAGGTCTGAAAGTGCTGTTCCCTTTTCATACCTATCTCCTTTCATTATTTCCTTAATATTTCAGATCTCTTATTCTCCCAAAGGAATTTGTTATTATTTTATCAAGTCCAGTTAAGTATCCCTTTAAAAATTTGATTGAAGTAATATTAAAAGTTTAAATTAATTGTGGTAATATTTCCATCTTATTATATGGGCACGACCAAGCCATGAACATTGAATATTCTTCCAGTCATTTATTATTTTTTAGAAGCATTTTTTAATTGAATCTATAAAAGTATTTTGTGTGCTTTGGTGTAGTGATCTCAAATATCGTGTGCATTCTGTAGTTATTTGGAATGGGATTCCCCTTGCCATTACTGCCTCTTGGATGTTATTATATTCAAATGCTATTGGGGGAGGGGGTGTAACTCGCCCAGGGTCACACAACTAGTAAGTGTCTGAGGCCACATTTGAATTCAGGTCCTCCTGACTACAGGGCCCCTGTTTTATCCACTGTGCCACCTAGCTGCCCCATGCTGATGATTTCTAAGGGTTTATTTTTTAGCCTACAACTTGTTGAAGGTATTGTCTCAATTGGCATGTTTGTTGATTCCCTAGGATGTTCTCAGTTACCCATCATATAATCAGCAAACAAGGATAGTTTTATCTTCTCTTTACCTGTCTTTGCATCTTTAATTTCTTTCTCTTGTCTTATTGCTATCATTAGCATTTACAGAACTACATCAAGTCATAGTGGAGGGTATAGGCACCGTTGTGCTTTACATCTACATGGAATTTACTTGTATATGGAATCTATGTGGTACTAGAAAAGGTTCTAGTGTAACTTCCTTAAATATGATGCATGTTTTTGATTCTAAGTATTTTCTCTGGTTTTTTTAAAGGTCCCTCTATGCCTACGTTACGTAGGGTTTTAATAACAAATGAGGATTGTATTTTGTTAAAGGTTTTTTCTGCATCTATTGACATAATCATGTAGTTTTATATATTTTTTTCCTTTTTAATACAATTATGTTGATTGTTTTCCTAATGTTGAACTCTCCTTGGATCAGTGGTATAAATCCAAGTGGGCCACAATGAATGATTTCTAGAATGAAACACTTTAGTCGGTTTGACAGAATTTCGTTTAAATATTTTGAATCAATATTCATTCATGATACTGGTCTGTAGTCCTGTGTTTTATTCTTCCTTGGTCTGGGTATTAGGGCTATCTTGGTCTCATAAGAGGAATCTAGTGGGATGCTTTCTTTCTCAATTTTTGAGAATAACTTGTATAGCACTGATACTAATTGCTCTTTAAAAGTTTATAGAATTCTACTATCAATCCATCAGGAAGAGTTTTGTCTCCTTACTCTGGTAGTCCTTTACAGCTAATTCTATTTCCTTTTCTGAGCTTGTATTACTTAAGACCTCTGTTTGGTTTTCTTAGCTTAAGTGTTTTGTATTGTAAGGTATTTCTCTAATTTGTGTTCCCAGTCTTGTTAGTATATAACTGTGCTAGAATAGGTTCTGATAATTTTATTTCTCCTTGTTGTGTTAATTCACCTTGTTTGCCATTTTATTGATCTGATTTTTTCCCTTTTAAAAAAAATCAGATTGGTTAAAGATTTATCAACTTCATGAGTTCTTTTCAAAGAATCAGTTTTAGGTTTTACTTCTTCCTATAATCTTTTTGGCTTCTAATTTATTATAATTTTATATATATTATCATGTGATAATAATTTAATATTAATTATTATTAAATTATTTCTAATTTTTAACATCTCCAGTTTGGTGCTTATTTTAAGTTATCCAGCTAATTAATCCTCTCTTTTTCTATTTTGTTAATACCTGTTTGTAGAGCTATGCTTTTTCTCCTGAGGACTGTTTTAGCTACAACCCCAAAATTCTATATGTTCTTTCATCATTATCATTTTCTTTAACATAATTATTGTTTCTAGAATTTGTTTTTTGATTCATTCATTATTAAGGATTTCCTTGTTAAGTTTCCATTTGGGTCTGTCTTTTGCTTATGTTCCCTGAGTCAATTACTGTTTTTAATTATTTTAGAGCCTGTAATGGACATGTTTAATAATTCTGCTTTTTAAATTTGCTTGCAGCATCTCTGTGCCCTAATGCATAACTTCTGCAAACGTTCCACATGGTACTAAGGTCTATTCTTTAACAGTTCCATTTTAGCTCTAATTTCTCCACCAACTTGTTCAATTCCACATTTTGCCCTTGGTCTCACTTTCTTTTAGCTTTATCCAGTACTGAGACAGGGACACTGAAACTTCCTACCACTACATTACATTACATTACATTCCTACCATTACATTACTCTGTGTCTTTTTGTTCAGTTAATTTTATCTTTATAAACTCAGATGCTAAGGCATTTGAAGCATATAAGTTTAATATTCATATTCATTTGTTGTTCATGGTTCCTTTCGGTAAAATGTAATTTCCTTATTTATCCCTTTTAGTTGTGAATATTTGTTTTTGCTTTGTCTGACAGCATAATTGCAACTTTTGCTTTTTTTTTATTTATTTGATGCAGAATAAATTTTTCCCACTCCTTATTTTTATTTTGTATATCTTTGAGGGTTTTTTTATATTTTTTGTAAACAACAGAATAGAGGATCTTGTATTCTTATCCATTTTTTTTCATTTTGTTGGATTGTTAAGCCCATTCACATTTAAAGATGTGAGAGCAGGGTTTATATTTTTCTGCATTTGCCTCGATTACTGATTGGATGGTTATTTTTTCCAAATTAAGATTTTTCCTTTTTCCTCTGAAAACACAGTACTTTGTCTCTTTCATTAGTTTAGCTTAATCTACTTTAAGGCAAGCCTATTCCTATTGCCCCCTTCCCTTCACCCTCTAGTCCCATTCACCTTTCCCTAGTTTTCTAGTTTTGCTTAGCTTATTAGTTCATATTTCTTTCTTCTTTGTTTCTAATTATTTGATTCTTCCCCCTTTTTTCCCCCTTCCAGGTAGTGTATATCCCTTCCTCCCCTCCCTTTCAACTCATTGTGCTCATTAAGCTTTTTCTTAATTTTTCTGTGCCTTTTCCTTAAAAAGGATTCTTTCCCCTTCCATTCCACTCCATTCTCTTCATTATTTTCTTTCTATCCTAGTCACTGATTCATTGATTTATGGTCATTATACTTATTTATGCCTTTTTTAATCTCTTCATTCCCCACAGAATTAAAGTGTTTAAGGTACCAATTCTGAGTTACTCCCTCTTCTAAACAGTTCTATGACACTGCCCTATAGATTTTGCCCCCTGGGTCCTTCTTTCTGTTGTGCTTCATTCTTAGAAATACCAATTTCTGCAGGTGATGAGATGAAAAGGAATTTTCCTGCATCCCATGATAATGCACTTCATTAGCAATCTTTGCCTTCCCCATCATCTTTTTTCCATTTGCCATTAAATTTCCTCTCTGGGTCCATGCCTACCCACTCCTGTAGAAGGCAGATTCTCCTCCTCCTGAGGCAGCCTCTGTGAGCATGAGATCCCTGAAGATTACACCCCCTTTCCCTCAGCAGAAGATCCTTCTCATGGGAGCATTCATCAGTGGTAGCCCCTCCTGTCACTGAATCAAGATGTCCCCTTTTCTTTCTTCCTCTTTCAATCTCTCCTTTGCCTCCTCACTCATTTTCCTGTAGGTTATTTTCTTCCTGAGAAACAGGAATTATTTTCCCTGCACTGTTAAAGCTTGGCTTAAGTTATACCACAACTTCCTCTCCCTCCCCTTCCTCCCCTCTCACAAAAACGTTGATTCACCAGTAGGCAAGGGTCTTAGTTGTTGATGGTTCAGGCCTATTTCTATACTATCACTTCTATTTGACTTGCTTTCAATCCCTGTCTCCTTGTATACTTTTATGAAGAACTCTCAATGGTCTCTCTCTTATTTGGTTGTTGTCCCTGGTTGCTGTATGAGGGACATCCAGACCCCTTCCTCACCTAGCCCCCTCCTATCTTTCTAAATGTCTTATGCCTTATTCCCCAACATGTCCTCTTCAAACCAGTGACCCTGGCCTTCAGGATGTTCCATGAACAAGACACTCCCACCTCTCAGATGTGGGCATCTTCTCTGGCTGTCCTCTGTGCCTGGAATGTTTTCCTCCTTCCACTCCAACTACTGCCCTCCTTGGCTTCCTTGAAGACCCAACTGAAATCCCATGTTCTACAGGAAGCCTCACCTAACCCTTCTTAACTCCAGTGCTTTCCCTCTTTTAACTATTTGTTTTTATCCTGTACATGGCCTGTTTTGTACATATTTCTTTGCTTGCTGTCTCCCTCATTAGATTATAAGCTCCTTAAGGGCAGACACTGTCTTTTGTCTATTTTTGTATCCCTAGTGCTTAACACAAAGCCTGGCACATAGCAGATTCTTAATAAATATCTATTAAATTAAAGTGAATTGTTTACCTCTCTTGTATTCCACTGTTTGGAAAAGCAAATAATTTATTTAGGTTTTATTTTCTTTCCAGGAACACTTCAAATGCCTCTTTTTATTTCATGTTCATCTTTGTTCATTAATGGTGAATGATTATTCCAAATCCTCCCACAGTCCTCTTGGGTACAGAAGAGTCTTGTGTTATGCAAGTTTTCTTTCATATATATATATATATATATATATATATATTTGAGGGAATTTCTCCAGACCACTTGCAGGATTCGCTGTCTATTAGAACTGTTCAATTTAACCACTTTTTGTCTTAGAGTTTGCAATGTAGAGGTTTGTTTTATTCTGGAGGCAATCTGTGGGTTCTTTTGATTGGCACATTATATCCCATGTTGTGATGTTCAGATTTTTGACCTGATGTGTCCTGGGAGACTTACAGTCCTCAAGTGTCTGTCTCTATGTATCCTGTCTTCGAGATCAATATGTTTTGCTAGTATAGAGATCATGTTTTATCTTAACATTGTTTTTTTGCCTCTGTTCTTCTTTTTTCCTTCACTTCCATGTATTTTAATTCCCAGTTGATTTTTCTCTTTTTTGTTTCTTTAGGGAAATTTGCAAAGGACTGTGGGTTCAAGTTATTCTATTCTGCCAAGTATTTCTGATATACAGGTCATAAATCCTGGTCTTACAATTATTATTTATCCTTTAAACCATTCAGGAACACCCCAATGTTGTTCCATGCTCTCTTGGGAATCCACAGGATCCTCTGCCTCCTGAGTTGTTATACTGCAATATTTATTCAGAAATGTCTGGACTCTCTTAGCTGATCTGGAGGCCCTATTCCTTTCTGTTAATAGCATTTCCCCTAATGGTTTATCTACTTATGCTCAAGGTCTTTAAATGAATTTTCTATCTCCTGAAATCTCTGTAAGCTCCTTGAGGACAGGGACTGTCTTTTACCTCTTTTTGTTTCCCTAGCATTTACCTGGGGGTGAGGGGGTTCGAGGACAGCAAGGGGGAGAGGAAGAGGATAGAACTGAGTTCTGTGGCAAACCCACTTGCGCAGACCTGCTGGACTGTGGTGACAGATGAGGGGTTACGGCAGAGGTGTATTAGGAATTAGAGATTAACCTTCTCTATTAGTTTTCTAGACTGTTCCTCATTAGTGTTTTTGGTGACCCAGACCATGGAGGTAGCTGAAATTGTTTTATCTCTTGTGTATAATTCCTACTTCTGAGCTCTGAGGGGTCATGAGGATCAAAGAAAATGTCTATCCCTACACTTTGTTGGTAATGTGACTAGCCATCAATCCAAAACGAATTCCTTTAGTTATGTTATGCACAGTTATTTGGCTATGCTAAGTAAGAGAACACAATGGTTTATACTGCAAACTTTATGTAATTCTATCATATTCCACCTAAAAAGCCAAGCTAAGAAAACATAGCAGTTATTCTGATAACTGATAATTCAGTATGAACCAGGTCTCTTGCAATAGAATTCTAACTCCAACTCATTTCTAACAAGACTGAGTGAAACTTCCTACTTTATTTCCCTAGCAGAAAAGAAATTAACTCTTCTGAAAATCCTAATGCTGAGAGTCAATGACTTAGAATTTGACAGGTACCCTCTCAACACTATGTATGGGCATATCTTTAAGTCAACAAAAACAGAAAATTGCAATAGTTTTAAAAAGGGATTACTTAAGAACACCAAATTATAACTATATACAAATCGTTACTCTAAAATTGTTAAGAAAAATATCTTATGACAAAATTGCATTCAAAAATTTCTGACCAAGCTGTGGAAAAAGAAAAATTGCTGAGACAAAGGGGCTCCTTCCCTCTTTTTAAGAACAAAAAATGGTATTCTCATAACATTTAAAGATATGTGGTTCAATGGTGCAGTCATGTGGAAAACTCAAGTTCCCCAGTCAAGTTTCCCTGTAATGCTCTGGTCAAACAAAGTAACTTGGAATAGTTGATGATTCACCATTTTTGTTTCATTTTAGAAGAGATGTGGTAGAATCTGGAAGGAGTTATTGCTGTAGCCCACACACTTAACCTCTTATTGCATTTCCTTTACCTTTATTTGGAGGTGAAGAAAAGTCCCTCAAGACTTCTTCTATTAAAAGCAGCTGAGCTGAATACAGCACGTACAAAAGAAACCACAATCATCTACATAGCAAGCATGATGGTCTAATTGCAAAATTCCAAACTCACGCTAAGTCCAGAGAACTTTCCAAAAGTCTACCCCTTCTTTAACTTGTTTTGCTTACAAATCACAAAGTAGAGTGATGATCTGATCATTATCTACTCAATTTCAATCTCTTAGCATCTAAATTATCTGGTTTGACTCGATGCACTGACCAAACTGATATCCTAACTGCCAAAACTTTAGTCCACTTTGTGCAGTGTAGACATAAAATAACATCAAAAGAGTGTAAGGTGTATTGTTCACGATTTCCAAATTACTTCTTAGGAAGCATTCACTGTACCAGCACGCTTCATAATTTTAGTGACACTCCTGTCTTAAAATAATAAGATCAAGGATATCTTTGGTAAAGCATGTTTCAAAAAAAATCTTATCAACTAAAATAGCAACATCACTTTTTCTCCTCCTTGCTCACATTTACATTCTGACAATTTCATTTTTAAGCAGAAGATAATGCAGTTAGAGCTGAGCAAACTGGACTCTCTTCTGCCTCAACAATGACAGAGAAGACTGATTGCTGATTCCTCAGACCTTATCTTTAGTGAACTGGGAAGTAGAATCAACTAGGAAGAGGAGTCAGAAATTCCAGTTGGAAAATCTGAAATGTAAATCATTGCTTGAGCCCAAGATGCCATTTTTACAGAATCAGTTTTCTAATAATAACCACCCATTAAGAAAGTCAATAAAGTAGGAACTGATCATTGTAAAGGGTATTCAAGGCAAAGTCCTTGATGAGCAGGTGAGGGAAATCAGCTTTTTTTTTCTTCTGGCAATAGGAGATGGGATGTTTTATCCATGTAGGATTTAATGCCAAGTCAAAGCCAGACCTTTAGGACCTGGGTCTAGGCCCTCCTTATCACAGCCCCTGGAGCTGAAGGCAGAGGGCCCTAATTCCACCCAACAGTTCTCAGTCACCGAGCACAAGCAACAAGAGACACAGCAGAATTCTGGGACTCGCTACTACTTTAAGCGCACTCCCCAAACAGTATTCTGTAGCAGGGTGAAATATAGATATTGATCTAGAATTTCTGATGTGCTTTTAGCTACACGCTCAAATAAAACACTTGGTGAATTCTGCCACAGAGTTTTATATCCACTGGAAGCCTTTCTGCATGCTTGCATTTTTAGTAACAAATGTCAATTCCTCTCCTGACCTTGAAGGCCTTCAGCCCTGTGGTTGATTGTTTCCAGAAATACCAATTACCTTCTTTTTCGACTCTGTCTCAAGCTACGTTCTTCCACAACTGTCCCTTATCTACTAAACTGGTATCTAAAAGTTTTCAGTCTGGAACCCTTTCTGACTACCTTGCAAACCCTAGATGACAACCCACTCCGAGAAAAATCTAACACCAAACAAGGGGCACCATGGGAGTGCTAACAGGGAATTTCCATTCTAGTAAAAAAGTAAAGATCACTATCATTTTTTTTCTCACCTACAGTAAATGAGCAATTAGCAAACTAAAGCTGGGTTTGGGTATGAGGGGGAAACTGAGCTTCCTGTCATGAAGCTGATGGCTGGAATCTCCAATAAAAACAGACAAGACAAACAAATGGGAAAAACTCTCTAAGAAAAGGGAAATAGAGAACAAAAGAAAACTTATAAGAAAGCAAAGATGGACAGCACTCAACACAACGCATAGCATTTATTATGTAGGCTTTCTGAAATGGAAATTTATTGCTATATATTTGAATCCTCCCATGTTCTGCTGTGCACGACATGCTTTTCTTCTCTTACTCTGCATTTAAGTTTCAATATTTAAATTTCTAATAATTAAAAAAGAAAATAAATGCTGGTTAGAAATCCCAAAGGACAAAGGTTATGTGAGTGGAACACCACCTCTGACAGGTTCTAAGGGATGGAAGGGGTGACATGCCAGAAGAATGAAGGTCCTGTCTCTTTGACCTTCCTGTTGTTGGTGCCTAGTACAGAGCAATCTCTTAAACACTTGGTAAACTGAACTGAAGGTTTTGAGTATGGAATCAAAGACAGGCAGTGTCTCCTGTCCAAGGAACAGCCTTGCTAAATTTCATCACCAAGAAATTTGGCCCCAAGTGCTGTGAAGGCCACAGATGCTCTGAAAGAGGCAAAAAGTTAAAAAGGGTCTTGACTCTGTGTGTCCACTGTGACAGGGACAAAACAGCAGGAGGCCCTGGGAGCCACGAGATTTTTAGAGAGCCTTCAAAGAGTCATTTAAATTTTGGAACTCTTAGCATGGACATTTCCCAACAACAAACAAGGTCACACATTCATTACCCAAGGAACTGAGGCCTGTCCACACAAGCAGGAAGATATAATGGGAACGCAGCAAACGGAAGAGGCCAGAAAGACCCAGATCCAGATCCATACCCTGCCCAGCACTTAATGGCTACAAGACTCTGGGCAAACCACCACACCGAGAGCCACAACTTCCTCATCTGAAAAACAGAGACGCTAAAACTGTACCTGGAAGTGCTGCTTTACACAAGACAGAAGAGCCACCAAACCATAGGCCTGCCTGAGGAGAACAGCTACAGAACTCTCGTGAGCATGGTCAGCATGTCCAAGCAGAGCACCCTGGATGGAAACATCAGGGAAACCGTGGCTGCTGCAGGGGATTCCCACACGTTTACAATCCGTGACCAACAAAGGCACAGTCAGAGACCCCCCCCCTCCAGCTGGTTCACTCCTGGCTTTTTTATCCATCAACGTGCCCCCAACTTCATAAAAGCCGCCCAGCCTTCAAGCCTGATCTAAGCTGGCAAATAGGTGAGTGCCGGCTTCAACGTGGGTGTAAAAAGGAAAAAAAGTGCTCAGTCACAGTGTCAGAGAACGCACACCACACACAGAGGTGGGACACAAGCAACTGCTGTCAAGGGTCGAGTTCTTCTAATGCTCCTCTGTCCAAATGCCGCACTACACTAACTGCATCCAACACCACAAAGTTTCTTCGGCAAAATTCACAGCAGTATAAGAGTCTTCCAGGCATTAAAAAAGCCAGTCAATAAGCATTTATTGAGTGCCTACTGTGTACCAAGCTCTGTGCTGAGAGCCGGGCAAGGTGCAGTGGAAAGAGAATCAGTCTCAGAAGACGTAGACACCAACACTGAACGGGCGCAGTCTCCTCACCCATAAAATGGGCACAAAATCGTCCTGCACCATCCTTCTCAGAGGCTGTGGTAAGCAGGGCTCTTTATAGCCCTTGGGGCATCATGAAAACGAACCTCTACAATTTCTAAATAACACCCACGCCAAATGAGCGCCCTTGAAACACCCTGGGGCTTCCCTGTGCATCCTCTGTCTGCTGAAGCAGACCCCGGCCCCCTGGTGCTTTAGGGCTAGAGCTGAGGAGGGGCAGCAGCGCACGGGGCTCCGGTTTAGCAGGCTGGACTCAGATGGCAGCAGGCTATCAATCCCCCTCAGCCAAAGCCACGTCAGCTCGCGGTGACCAGCACAGGCTGTCCTGACATCGTGGAGGAAGCTGCCATTGTGAGAGCAGAAGTGAGTCTACTACGTTCCAAAATCAGCTTCCCCACATTTTCCAAGGGTAAGAACAATGAAGAAGACTAGCTGCCAGTCCCTGACAGACAAGCAACAGTCAACGCTTGAACAAGCTGAAGCACCGCTATCGACCCCCTCCTCAATCTGGCTTGCAATTCCGTCACTGTTTAGGCTGCCGTGTCCCAGGTCACACCAGACATTTTAGCCAAATGAGAGGCCCCTACCTCGTGAGTCAGCAAGGACCTCAGAGGCCCTCATCCAGTCTCTCCATCATCCAGAGGGGGCTGGTTATTTGAAATAAAAGACTCTGAGTTGGAAGGGCCCTTATCATAAATACGAGTCCCTTCTCCAACACCCCAGACTGTGGCAGAACACCTCCAGGCACAGGGAGCTCCCTACCTAGCACAGCAAGGCGACAAAAGTGAGATACCTCAGCCTCTTGGGAAATTCTTCTTCTACCCTGTAACTTCTACCCACTGAGTTCTAATTCTGCCCTCTGGGTTTGAGGACAAATCTTTCTCTTACCTATTGAACATCTCTTCAAATATCTGAAGATAACAGTCATGTCTCTTCTGTAGGCCTTCTCTAGGCCAAACATCCTCAGTTTTGCTTTCGTCTATGACATGGTTTTGATACAGATCTGGGTCACCAAGCAGTCTGGTGATCCAGTGGACAGCGCACTGGGCCTTGTTTTAGGAAGACCCAAGGTCAAATCCAGTCTCCAGATTCAAGATCTATGATGCTATGATCCCAGTACTGTCTAGTCCAGTGGTTCTGAAAGTGTGGTCAAAGGATCGCAGGAGTCCCCAAAGCCCTTTCAGGGGTCCATGAGTTTAAACTAGCTCCATGATAATACTAAGATGTTTACATTTCTAAGATGGCAAATACTAATAACCAACAGCTCTTTGTGGGGGTCCTCAATAATTAAGAGTATAAGAAGGTCCTGAGACCCAAAAGTTTTGAGAACCAAAACTGTGGCTGATCTAGTCAACATTTCTGCTCTGCTGAAATAAAGGTAAATTATAGCTGCAGCATTCCCCTAATCTACCAGGACAGTGACCCTGTGAAAAAGGAAGTGAGGTTAAGCTGGAATAACCCACTCTCTGACTTTAGAGATAATTACTCCCTTTCCTAAGAGTTCCCCAGTCACCTCTTTATTAACATATTGTCAGATCCTGGCAAGGATAGTTATAAATCCAGCTCACTGACAGAGGTCACAGATTCTGGTCTCATCCCTTCTCCAAAAACCAGGGCATTTGCTCTTCTCTAACCCTACAAAATCTTCCAGGACACTTCTCATCTCATCAATCTTGTCTGCCAGTTTTTGAAGTTCCTTGGGAAAGTGCCCCCTCCCCCCCAAAGAAAGGATGAGAACATTCTCACCAGCTCCAGGAGATTCCTCCTTGACCTGGGCCTACCTCCAGCATACTGGAGTAAGATAAGGAGCTTAACTTTTCTCACCTACACCTCACAAGAACAGATTTAAGGAAAAAGAAGACGAATTATAAATGGCCCATCAATGGACCATTAACTAAATGACCACTAAGGAAAATAAAGGTCTGATTCTATTTGGAAGGTTTGGTGTCTTCAAAAAACTATTCCAAAACCTGCAGTGCTGTCCCTCATTTTACTCAAGGAAGGAGAAGCCACCAACCAACCAACAGTCTCTGGCATGTCAAAGTCAACCAGAACCCTAAACTTCAAGTTCCACTCTCTGTTTTATTTCCTTGCCACTGTCTACAAGAGATTTTGTAAAGAAAACACGTTCACTGAAAATGAGTTAGAAACAAGCACCAAAGCTCCAACCAATGGGCAACACAGGTCAAATCACTACCCAAATCCCCCCAGTGAAAAAGAAGGAGAATCCAAGTCTCAGCAGGGGTTGAAGGTTCAGCGGCTCCTCTCAGACAAATGGATGCCATCCCCAGCATCTCCCACAGTCCTTAAGCCCCCAGGAGACTGCTAAAGACAGGTCATTTCCCCTCAGTTTAAACATCAGCTCTTGACTTTTTTTTTTTTTGGTCCAGATGCAAAGATGTCATCAGGATGACATCCTGTGCATACATTTCGCTCACTGACTCCTCTGTACTTTAGGGTCTTAAGGGCTGCCGCAGCCTCTGAAACACTGAGCGCCCTGCCCAGGAACTCACAGAGTCTGTGTGCAGCACAGGCAGGATCTGAAAGCAGGCCCTCCTGACCCGTGTCTGCTCTCTTCTCAGGTCAGTCTGGCACTGCAGTATCCACCACAATCACAGATGCATACTTGCAGCTGATTTTGTCTTGGGGGCCACAGTCCTCTTGGAATGCTTCCTTGGACACACATCTACTGAGTGCTAAAGTCCTGCTCTTCCATTTGCTTCTGGCCCATCAGTTCCTCCGGCAGCCTCACTGCATTAGCCTCCAGGCTGGACTTCTGGTCTCCATGTCCTCCCTTACTCTGGCCCATCTTCCACACCATCCCAGCCTCGTCTTCCAGAAGCACTGCCAAGTCTATCACCCAACGGCTCAGAGACCACCCAGAGTGTCCCACTTCCTCCAAAGTTCCAGCTCCAAAATGGTGCCTCAGCCCATTTCTGGCACTGCTTCTGTGCACGCCCCACAGGCAGGTCTGACAGGACTTGGGTAGACAAGTTTACTGTTCCCCAAACAGCCTCAGCACAAACATCTGTTCATCCCATCATCTCTTCCTATAAGGCCCTCTCCACCAATCTCCTAGAAGCAAAAGCCCAGCCATCCTCCAAGGCTCTGTGAAAACAATCTTCACTGTTCATGGATTCCAAATCTGCAGATTCATACTCTCACTAAAATGTATTTGTAACGCCAAAATCAATATTCAAGGTGCTTTCAGGGTATTCACAGGTATGTGCAGGGCAGCAGAAAATCTGAGTCACCTGACATGGGTAAGCCCAGCAGAGGCCTACCAAGGCTGCCATGTTCTTCTGTCTTCTTTCATCTCTTAGTGTAAGCAAGTGTCCTTTCCACATGCCATTCAGTGCCATGGCTTTTACATTTTTGTGCTTTTCTGTTGATTTTGCTATTAAATAAACATTGGATAAGTTTGCTCAGGCATGAGCCATAGCACTGTTGGCCATGAGTTCATTGTTCATGAATCAACAATGTAGAGGGGGAACGTTCAGAAAAAAGAGGAGGAAATTTGCTGATCTGTAGGGAAACTGTCCAGAAAGTGCCCAAGTAAATGTTGCGACCCAAGGCTCGCAGGAAGCTAACCTGCATTTCTCCTAGGAGCAATGATTCACTGTTGGCTAATTCAGGGCTCATGGCAACCTGATGAATGTAACTACCTCAAATGACCAGAACTGGCTCTGCCACTTCCTCCTGGAAGGCCCACTGGATCCTCCTCCATGGGAAGTCACTTTGTGCTTTTACACAGTGCTCACACACTGCCTGGCACTACAGCTGTACCAGTGTCTTATTTGTGAGTTACTTCAGTCACCGCAGACCCAGAAGAGAATGTTCTCACCACCCACCCAGGTCCTTGGAACTCACTGTCCACCAGACTTGTGGCTGAAACCTCTTAGCTCTGCTGCGCCTTCTATTGGAATGGGAGCTCCCTAGCAGCAGGGACTGTGCGTTAGTTAGCACGGTGACTGGCACAAAGAAAGCCCCTGATAAATGATTTTTCATTCCTTCATACTTGTTTTCAAGTCAGATTCTCAGTCATGTAGTTGACACACTATATACTAAGAAGATGATCTTTTTGAGACCCTGGACTGCATTTAATATATCTTCATATAAGGAGCTCAGTGGTTCACCAATTATAGGTATTTGAAAACTATTTACTGAATGAGTGAATGAATGAAAGAAAACCCAGAAAAGAACCCACATGTGTAGAAAAGGGCTATCCTCTCTCAATTTAAAGTAAACATTACCTCTTATTAACCACATTTCCTAAAGAGAAATTCCATGTATCAAACAGAACCGAATCAATTTCATATTCAGTATATTCTTAATTCTAAATTAGGCTGCAAGAATAAATATCTCTGGTTTTTCAGCAAATAAATGGATAATGGACAACAGGCAGTATTTAATTAACAAAGAAGTGCTGATCAAGGATTTTGAAGAGGATTAATTTTTAAAAAGAGTTGATGACAATGCCATCTTTCTCTCTACAAAAGATGAAGGCAGATCACAGATTTAGAACTGAAAAATATCTGAGTCTATGGAGTTCAACCCCCTCATTTTACAGATAAAGAAACAGGGTAATGGGCAGCTAGGCAGTGAATAGAGCACTTGCCCTGGGGTCAGGAGGACCTGAGTTCAAATCCAGCCTCAGACACTCGACACACCTACTAGCTGTGTGACTTTGGGCGAGTCACTTAACCCCAACTGCCCTCCAAAAAGCAAAAAATAAATAATAAATAAAAGAAACATGATACAAGAAGTAGCTGTTTGACCTGGGCAAGTCACTTAACTTCTCTCAGGCTGAGTGGGGATAAAGACACCATCTCCTTCTCAGGGTTGTCGTGAGGGTGTGTCACTGCTTTGAAAACCTTCAAGCACCCTAGAAATGTTGACTCTGCCTAGGAACGTCACCAATATCATCTTTATCATTCTTATCCAAAAGCACAGACCTAGTGAGGGCAGAGTCGGGAGGGGAACCCAAGGTCCTGAGGAACAGAAGCCCCGACTGCTGTGTCCTCTCAGAAGGACACCTGGCATTCTCAGGGGCAGAGATGAGGAAGGACCTCACTGCAGGCTCCAGGCCTGAGGCACAGCCAAGGGGAAGGCACCAGGCTGACCCTCCCCTGCGCTGTTAGGGGATCAGCAAGAAGCTGTTGGAGAAACATGTGAGACCGGCCTGGGCCGATGTGTTTGTCAAGACTGTTGGGGGCCTGGGCTGAGGGACGTGAAGGGGAAACATGGACGTACTGGCTCACATCATCGCTAACTTTTAAACCGGGCACTAACAATTTTTCAAAACAGGAAAAACGGCCACAAATTTGAAAATTGCACTATATCTTTCATTTTTTTAAATTCTACTTAATTTAATCAACCCTTCAAGTTCTAAAGGAACTATTAGGCTCCTTTGGCCATGAAGAACGCAGGTAAGAAGAGCAAATACAATGACTCTGCCTCTCAAAGACAGGGCCCCCGCGGGTCTTCAGGCCAGCGGGAGCATCCCCTTCTCCGCTCTACATGACAGCTGCCCGCTCCCTCAGTGGCCTCACCAGGCTCCCAGACCCAGAGGCCGCCTCACTGCAGAGGTCCCACCATCCCTGCGCCCTCCCCTCCCCCAGCTCGCCCCCAGCTCGCCGCACTCACCCACCCCCCGCCTCCGGCCGGGGCCCGCACTGCTCCCCGGTGCCCACAGGGTCACCCTCCCCAGTAATCCCCAGAGGGGTCTGGCATCTGGGCAGACACCCCCCTGCAGCCCTTCCCCCTTCCCAGTCTCGCTGCGGACCAGACCCAGGCGCCTCCTCGCCATTCCAGCGCCTCTCCCCAAGCGGGTCTTTGCCCTCCGGCCCAGGGCCTGGAGGGCACCCCCTCCTCCTCTTGGCTTCCTTCACTTCCAGACTCACACGAAGTACAACGGGCGCCTCAGCCTCCTGCTTGGGCACGTCCGCCCCCCCCCCCCCCCCCCCTGCACCCAGCCCCCGGGCCCGGCGCCCCCTTGGCCCGGCGCCCGCCCGGCCCCCCGCCGCAGCTGCACCCAGCCTCGGGGCACGGCGCCGCCTTGGCCCGGTGCCAGCCTGGCACACAGCGGGCACTCGAGCACCCGCAGACCGGGAGATGGGAGCTAAAGGCACGGGAGCGGGCGTGAAGGGGAAAGCGGGGCTGAGGGCCGGGGGGCCTGGGGAGAGGCCGAACGCGCCCTCCCCTCCCCAGCCTCGAGCGCCTGGAGGGAACGACCACGTGCTGGCTCAGTATGATCAGCCTCGAGAGGCCCAAGGCGAGTGGCCCAGGGCTGGGCAGGAAAGCCCCTCCCGCCTCCTCCGGGGAGCTCAGCCGGCCCCTGCCCGAAGATGACCCGCTCCCACCACGGGGCGCCCACCACCAGCCGGGAGCTCACAATGATCTCCCGGGCCCCACGCCCGGGTCTCCTCCGCGGGTGGGCAGCACCGGGCAGAAGGGGCAGAGCCCCTGGCCCGGTCCCTCCTCTGGCCCACGGCCGTGGCTCCCGGGGCCGAGGGCTGCCCCTCTGCAGGGGCCTGGAGGTGACGAGGGCAAGGCCCCCCAGAGACCCCTGCTCAGGGACTCTCGGGGCTGTTTCCGGGGGGTGCGCCCCCAGCACCCAAAGGTCCCCCCCTTGGCCGCCCCTCCTCCGCTCTGACCCTCCCCCCACGCTCCCCACTCGTCCCGTAGGCGAGGATGCCCCCCCCCCAGCCTGGCAGCTCCCACGCTCCTCTAGGAATTCCAGGGACGAGACAGACACGCTGACTGCCTATCCCTGGGCCTCAGTTTCCCCGTCTGTCAAAGGATGGCCTCGGGGGCCCCGGGATACCGCGGAGTCCTGGGGAGGGGGATCCCCAGCATTCAGCAGACGCTCAATAACTGCAGCCTCGCGATCTGCACCTACCCTACGATCTGATGGGGGAGGAGTGGCAGGGTTGAGCAAAGGACCTAATTCTCCCACAGGCAGGAAGTCCTGAGCTCAAGTCCTGCTTCAGGCACCAGCTAGCAGGGTGTCCCTGGATAAGTCACAGACCCTCTGTCGGCCTCAGCGTCCTCATCTCTAAAAGGAGGGCGCCAACAGCCCCTCCTACCCAAGTCTGTAAAGCGCTTAGTCCGGTCCCTGGCACACAGCAGGCACCACATAAATGCTCGTTCCTCCCCACCCACCCGCCACGGGGCAGGAGTCAGGTCAAGGGACCAGGGCCTAGGGAGGAGCGAGGGCCTAGGTTCAAACCCCTCCCCCTCGCCGGCCTCAGTTTCCCCATCCGTAAAAGGGAGAGGACCGGAGTCCAGGGGCCCCCAGGTTGCCTCCCTTCCTCGTCTCCGGCCCTGCCCGCCCTGGCGAGGCCACGTCCGCCTCTCGGGGGCGCGGCCGGGGCCCAGGGAAGAGGAGCAGAGCGAGGCACTAACCCGCCACCGCGGCCGCCGCCATCCTCTCCGCGGTCAGTCAGTAGCCACTGCCTTCGGCCACCGTAGGTAGAAGGGCCCGCCCCTCCCGGCCGGCTCCGCCCCCCTCCGGCCCTCGCTCCGCCCCCTCCCGGCCTGCTCCGCCCCTCCGGGCCTTGCTCCCCAGGAGAGCCGACACCCTTCAGAAACGCCTTCCGAGCCACCGTACACAGAAGGGCCCTCCCATCCTCGCTCCCTGGAGAAGAGCGATTAACGTTTCTGCAATGCCTTCCAAGCCACCGTAGTCCGAGGGGCACGCCCTTCCCGGCCTCGCTCTGCCCCTCCTGGCCTTGCCCCGCCCCTTCCCGGCCTCTCCCCTCAGAAGGGCGGTCAACCTTTTCTACGACACTTCCCCTTCCGGCACTAACGTGAGGACGCTCTTTTAGGGCCGCTGCCATGACAACAGCGCCACCCATATCCTTCTTTCTTTCCTCCCTGGGTCATTTCCTCCCCTTCTGTATCCCTTTGCCCAAGCAAAAGGAGGGTATAAGCAGCCTGACTTCAAATTCCTGCATTCCCCGCGAAGGTTCGCGCCAAGGAGGAACCTACAGGGACTACAAGACCCAGCATGCAGTGCGCCCTGACTTCGATCCCCGGCATGGCTCGTGACCTAGGTCGCTCAGCGCCGACAGCTCAGGGACTACAAGGCCCAGCATGCAGTGCGGCCAGGCCCTGCCCCATGCCCGATAGCCAGTGAGCCCTGGAAGAAGTCCGGGGCCACCAGGGCCTTGGAACGGTTCTCGAAGCCGGGAAGTCCCCCATTTAACCTCGGGCCCTGGACGTAGAAGGGAGCACGCCGCGGGAGGGGGAGGGGGTTTTGTTTTGGCTCCACCCTTCAGATTTGTGAGAAGAGTTCAGCTTTTAGTTTAGTTTCTTTAATGGTGGGAGGGAGACCCAAGTCCGGTGTTGTAGCTTCAGCCTTGCAGGCTGGGGCCCGCGGGCCCGCCCCGAGCGCCCTCGCCCTGACAATCAGCCCGGAGATGCGGCAGCTTGCAGGAAAGGCGTGTGGTGGTTGTCCGGAGCCCTCGGACCCAGCCAGGAGGCCGGGCCTGGGATCGGGCGGCGGGGCCCGGCCGTGGTGAGCGCGCGCTGGGCACGGGGGAGGCCCGAGGCCGGGGCTCCGGGCACTGCTCGTGCCAGAGGGGCGCAGCTGCGGACCCCGGGGGCTCCCTGTGGTGGCGGATGGCCGCTCCCACGCCGGCCCTCCCGGCAGCGTCTCCACCATGGAAACCCCACACTGACTCACAAAGAGGCTAAGTCACAAGACTAAACAACACAGCCAAGTGCTGGGCCTCCTGTGCCCACGTGTGCACACACAGCTAGAGGGTGAGCTCCGTGGGGCCACAGGTTGTGCCCTCAGCCAGGCCCTGTGATTGGCAGATTGGTCAGTAACGTTAGCTGTTGAACGAACTGCTATCAGTCACAAGCCTGCAGTGCCACCGGCCTCACCCGCACACCAGCTACAAAGATAGAAATGAAGTGGGTCCTGCCTTCAAGGGGCTTACACTCAACTAGAGAAAGAGTAAGCAATTGTAAACCAAGTACAGAATAAATGATGGGAATTAGGGAAGACTTCCTGGAGGAAGGGACCCTTGGCCCAAACCCCGGGGAGCTGGGAGCTCTGAAAGGCAGGGGTGAGGAGTCACACAAAGCAAAGAACTGGAGGCAGGAGATGGAAGATCAGCCGCAATTTGTGCGAAATGATGCAGCACAACCATGTAAATACTTCAAATCTCAGGTCATTTAAAATGATCTCCTGCATTTCATATTAACACATAAAAACAGTCCTAATGCAATGAGACAAAGCACCACCTTTGGAGTGATTCACAGTTAATGCCTATAACCTGTAATTAACTTGTCTCCTATTGCTCAGAGCAATAAGTTTGTTCCATTTTTTTTCATCCTTTTAGTGATTTGTTAGAGGAGCTTTATAAATATGCTAAATATTTAATAGACTTCTGTCCCTTCAATGACACTTGGTGTAAATGAACCTCATATGACTTTAAAGTATATGTGAGTTATGCCATGGACTTTTAAAAATAGATTCGGACAGCTGCAAGATGGATGGAGACAGTGTCCCTGGCCCCAGTGGGGTCTGTGAGCCGTTTGCAGAACCTGAGTTGAAATTAAAAGCTCTTCCCAAATCAAAGAAACCCCTAATAATTCAGAAAGACTTAGGAGAGAAACAAGAAATAGGCAAGAGGGTGAAATCAGGAAAAAGAGAATGTGTCGGGCAGGGAAGTCTAATATCCCAGGAGTCTCTGATAACAAGCATCTTGCCTTAACCACAATGCAGTAAGATTACAACTGCCCAGGTCTTGATGGTTCTACCTTCACCTTTTTAAAAAAAATGTTTTTTTCTAATAATATTTTATTTTTTCCAATTACACGTAAAAACAATTTTTAATACTTTTTTAAATTTTGAGTTCCAAATTCTTGCCATCCCTTCCCTCCTCTCTAAGATGGTAAGCAATTTGATATAGGCTATACATATGCAATCATACAAAATGTATTCCCATATTATGCATGTTGTGAAAGAAGATGCAGGCAAAAAAAATAAAGAAAGAAAAGCTTTGCTCCTCCTGGCTCCCTCACACTCAGCCGCCCCCTGAGTGAGGTCCACCTCACTTCTTGTCAGAAATATTCTAGTCTCCTCCTCATGGACCTCCCTGCCCCCACGTGCTCCCCCGTGTCCCTATAGTTTCCACAACCATCTACCTAAAACACAGATCTGGCCACATCATTTTCTGGTCAGGAGTATTTGATGCTCCCTGTTGGCTCAGATAAAAAATCAAACTGGCTCCTGCCTCCCTTTCCAAATACCTTTCATCTGAGAAGGCCTCTGTAACCCTGCAATGCGCATCTGAGTGAACCAAGGTATGAGTTTTCACTGAGCATATTCTGGGGGAGGCATAAAGAAAATACCAAGAGGCTTCTCCTCCATGTAGACTTAGGATCTGGGGCCTTGAGCAAGAGGCCCTTCTGTGTATGCTTGGCATCCTTAGACTACAAGCTACATGAAGGCAAGACCTGTTTCTTCTCTCATTGTAACCTTAGTGTGTACACTGCTGTCCTGCACAGGATGGTTAATAAATGCTTGTTGAGGTGTTAGACTTTGCACATGTTTTCAGGCTGTTTCAATGTATCAGTCAGTTATACTGATTTTTTTTCTCCAAGAAATATCATTTGTCATATGAGATGGCTCTCTGAGAAGGAAATGGGAAGGGATGTAAGAAAAAAACAAAAAAACCAAAAACTTATCTTTTAAATGAGAAAAAAAAAATTAATGTTGAATAGAAGTCCCTTCTGGTGACCCAAAAAAGCATTACATTATGTTTGATGCAGGTTAAACCTAAAATATACAGATCAAATTGTAATTTAGTGTTTTCTAATTTAAACATTGAAAACCACGTATGAAATGCATGAAATGTCACTTTATAACTAAGCCCCTGAAAGGTCTTTGGTGGGGGAAGGGAAGGGAGGAGCCTTTCTTCTTTGCTTCCTGGTTAGCTGTCTGCAGAGAGTGGATACGGGTTATGTCTGCACTATGTTATTTGGGGAAGCCTATATGGGAGCAGCCCCAGATCCAGCACAGGCATGGAATTGATGGATACAGCCTGTTTTTGTGGTTTAGTTATGTCTGACTCCTCATGACCCCAAGGATTGTACTGTCTATTTAGTTTTCTTAGCAAAGAGACTGGAGTGGTTTGCTTCTCCAATGGATTAAAACAGAGGTTAAGTGACCTGACCAGGATCACACAGCTACTAAGTGTCTGAGACCAGACTTGAACTCAGGAAACTTTGATTCCAGGCTCATTGGTTGGAGCACTGGCTCCTTCTAAAACATAAAGGAAAAGAGGTAAGAGTTAAAATTAAAAACAACAGCAACAGCTTCAGGATTTGAATGCAGTAGACTCAAATTTGCAGTCAGAAGACCTTAATTAGAATCCCAGCTTAACTCACTATCTCTGGAACTGGGATTTTGCCTGGAGATGGTTTGAGTATAGGAGGATGTGAATGGGTTCTGCATCCTGGGATCCCAGCCAATGGAATGTGTCAATTCCCTGGGAATTTCACAGATGGCACCAGGAATTTGTTCTATGTAAACTGATGCTTCTCTTGAAACAGAGGATCCCAGCCCCTTGCTATGGCTGACCTTGAGCTAGTGTTTAAATAGATTCTGAAGGCAAAACTCTGATCACACATGAAAAAGATTTGGCTCAAGCTCAGCCTAGGTCAGGTGGTGTTTCCCCTGTACAGTGATTTTTTTTCTACCTTGTTATCAAGTGCTAGCTAGAGACAGAGCTTAGGTGATATCATCAGGGCCTGGGGATGCTAATGCCTCCTTCCACAATGCTAAGATATCATGAAAAGAAAACAAGGACCTCTTCATGTAAAAAGGCATTTGTAGCTATTTCTTAAGAATAAATAACTGGAAACAAAAAAATCCAGTGGCCCACCAAAAGGGAAATAGATATAAGCACGGATATAAATATATATATAGGTATAGAGATATTTAAAAATCAATATCCAAATTTATGCGAGAATTGTCATCTCTAACAATATTTTAAATTAAAGGTTAGAGGTGTGATGAACAAAAAGCCCAAGAGACAGAGTCAGGAGCTGTGTGACCCTGGGCAAGTCATTTGACCTCTGCCTCCGTTTCCTTGTCAATAAAATGATCTGGAGAAGGAAATGGCAAACCATTTTAATATCTTTGCCAAGAAAACCCCAAATAGGGTCATGAAGAATCAGACCCTGAAACTACTCAACAAACTCTGCCAGTAAAGTATAATGGGAGGTGTGCTGTGCTTGGAAACAGAAGGAACAGGAAGATATAAGTGGCCCTGCACCCTTCCTTTTACAATTGCTCTTGAGTGACCCTGGACAAATCATTTAACACTTCTGAATGTTAAGTTTCCTCTTCTCTAAACTAGGAAGGATGACATTTCTAGCTCGAGTGGTTTGTCCTTTGTTCTCGACATCTGGGAGATGATGACAGAACTTGCAATTGAACTGGATTTGAGTGAGGGAAGGCTGAGTAAAGTCACCAGCTTCACTTTTTCCTCCAGAGCCATCTGGGTCCAGTGGCCATGTATAGATCAAGACAACTGGAGATGACCCTGATGTTTCTAGAACGTCACAGGGTGGTTGTAAGGTCCAAATGAGATAACAGATGTCTGAATGTGGAGCAAAGGACACTTCCGACACTGGCCAAATCTGCATCTGAAAGGGCAGAAGGCAGGCAGCCGGGACAATGGCTCGCTGGCTCGCTTTTTTCTCTACTCACTCATCTACATGGGAGAATTGAAATGACTTGAGAATTAAAAACTGAGAAACCTCCAGCTATTTGGTAATCATTAGGCAAATAGCCTTTACCTGTTTGTAGTCTAGCCTTCAAAGACTGAAAATGGGAAGTATATGGAGTGATCACTAAGGTGTGTGAGGTCCTTGAACAAGGGACCCAAGCGATCCATAGATCAATTAACAAGCATGAAGTATCTACTGTGCCAGGCTCTGGAGATAAAAAGGCAAAAGCAAAATGGCCCTTACTCTCAAAGGGCCCTTCCCGCATTCTAACAGGAGAACCAATATGTGCCTATGTTGGAGTAGCTTGTTACCTAAGCCTCCCAAAGAAAGGGAAGAGATGTTTGCCATCAGTTCACACTGGAGGGGGAGGGGTGGAAGTCAGAGCCCATTAGAGAGGGAGAATGACCCTATTGAATTTCTTTGTGATAGATTAAGGATTCTTTGAACCCTGGACTTCACATAAACTCTGAGCCAGAAAGACACATTGTAGAATGGACACCAAGCTGTCACCTGTAGCTGCGGACACATTTGCACCCCCAGGCTTCCTGTGATTCAGCCAAGGCTGAGCAGTGGGGGGAAGAGTGGGTGGTGGTTTATAAAACTGTGAGGGGCTAGTGGGTAGCGCTCGGAGGCCCCTGATTATGCACAGAGGAGCTTTCCCATGGCCATGGTTGCCATTGATCCAGAAGCAGAGGGTTCCCGGCCTTGCTCACACAAGCAGCCCCCTGATAATTACATAGATGTATACAAAACATGTACAGATACAAGGTAACCTGGAGAGTGGGGAGAGGCATGGCCAGGTGGCATAACACTGTGCTTTTGTCTGAAATGGTTGGCATCTGATGCTGGGAAGATGAAGAAGGAGCAGTAGCTGAGCCACCGAGGGAGGAAAAGGGGAGAAACTTCTCCTGGGGCCAAGGCACTGAGTCTTATAAGAGATCGGAGCTCTCAGCTATGAGGAGCCATGAGCATGGCTGTGTCTCCCATGAGGAAAAGGTCAAGGATTCCAACCGAGCCAAAGCTGGAGCCAGGAGACGCTCGAGCCAAGCAGCATTTAGAGGGGACTGTGTCCAGCTGTGCAACATCTGGTGGAGACCAGTGGGGAGCAAAAGTTGCGTGTTCTAATGTCGCTAGAAGAGAGAAGCCGCCCTGAAGCCTTGGAAATGCAACACTCCCCATATTTGTCCTTGCCATGGCCCCCCATGTATGTGACTCTGCTCCCTATATGGAGCCTCTCTGCATGTGCTGTCTGTGGTCCCTCACTCTTCCCCCTGGAGGTGGGGGAATTGGATGGAGAATGAACTCTAGATTTATTGGCAAAATGTTGCTAGAAAAGATTTTACTGGTGATTTTCTTATTGAGCTATTTCAAGAAATGCCTTTGTTTGGAACTAATTGTATTCTCCAGCTATTAATGGTAAATACTTGGGCAGGAGCTCCTGCCCCACAGTGTTAGGGGATGCAGACCCACACTGTGCATGGAGTCTGGAAGAGCTGTCCTTTGTAAGACTACCCTGGGAGCTCAAGATATCCCCAGGCACGATGGATCTAAAGAGCTTCACAAACCTTACTATATAAATGCCCACCCAAACACCACAAAACTCAAGGGTCCCCTGATAAGTTAACAAGGGAATTCTCTATATTTCTGGCTTGTCGCCTGTGAGAGAAATAGCCACCACCTCCCTCACCCAGCTGCATGGCTCCTTCTGAAAGACTTAGTTTCCCTATAAAGACAAAATTAAAATCATCCCAGGAATGGTGATCACCTATAAATTTATCTACCATTTACAACATTATTACTGTGAAAATAAGTGCCTCCATGATGTTGTTTCACCTAAAATGTTATATTTTCAGTGAACCAATTAACCAGGTTAGGTAGAGTCTGCCAATAACTAATGATTCACTGTAAATAAGTATTTGATTAACCACAAATGTCCCAGGCTCTACCCATTCAAGATAAGAGAATTTGTTGTTTAGTTATACATACATTGTACATACATAATACCATTTATCTCAAGAACTCAAAATCTTTTCCAAAAGGGACTTAGGAACTTGAATCATTCTCCACTAATATCATTAAACTTGGAATTTATATCAGGTATGTAGACATATTTGATAGAAATAGAGTTGTTTTCTATTATTCTATGTTGTCTTTAATTTTCAACCAACTAAGAGGCCTTTCTTGGTTCCCCTCTTGAGAGTACCCTCCCATTGGTGAAGATTTATTTTGTATTTACACTGCATTTTATTTGTCTTCAATATAATGTATCTCCTTTGTACAGGGGCTCTTACCCTTTTTTATGTCATGGAACTCTTTGGGAGATTGGTGAAGCCTATGGCCCCTTCCTCAGGATTATATTTAAAGACATAAAATAAAATACATAGGATTATAAAGGAAATGAACTGTTTTGAAATAATTTTATTCATATATGTATATGTATATATATGCTACATATAATTTCTTTTTAAAGAAAAATTTGTATGGATTATATATGTATAATATATTGTATATAATATATTAGATTTATATATGTATAATATATGACATAAAATCCATACAAACTTTTATTTTTATGTACATGAATCTCTCTATGTAAAATATTATATATGCTATATTATATAAGGCAGCTAGGTGATGCCACAGTGCACAGAGCACAGGACCTGGAGTCAGGAAAACTCATCTTCTAAGTTCAAATCTGGCCTCAGACACTTCCTAGCTGTGTCACCCCAGGCAAGTCACTTAATCCTGTTTGCCTCAGTTTTCCCATACATAAAATGAACTAGAGAAGAAGATGGCAAACTACTCCAGTATCTCTGCCAAGAAAACCCCAAATGAGAGAGTTGGACACAACTGGAAACAATTGAACAACAATATATATTTAATAATATATGTAAAATCTATGTAAATTGGAGAGGAGAGAGAGAAGAAGAAGAAGAAGAAGAAGAAGAAGAAGAAGAAGAAGAAGAAGAAGAAGAAGAAGAAGAAGAAGAAGAAGAAG